>NW_017199043.1:0-7474 GCF_001704415.2 Capra hircus | reverse complement strand
ATCCCTCGCTGTTCCCGCCTCCGTTTCCCGCCTGCCCCTCCCAACTCCTCGTGCGCTGCTCTTGGCGTCCTTTCCCTACAGCAGTCCCAGAGCGCCCCCCCCGAGGGCTTTGAGTTGCCTGGAGCCCAAGGCTCCGGCCAGAGACCTGAGGGGCCAGCGTCTGGACCGGCAGCTCACGCCATTTGGGGCTTTTCTCATGTGGAGCCTGAGGCCCGCACCGCCCCAGGCAACCCCCGCCCCCCCCCCCCCCCCGCCCAGCGCAAGTGCCCTGGCGATACCCGCCCCAGGGGACAGTCTACCCCCTACTGTGGGGAAGGAGGTTCCACTAAGCCAAGGAAGCAACACGGGGATGGACGAGGAGAGGCGCGTCTCCTTTCGCTGTGAACAGAGTGAGTCGAACCAGGGCAGCACGCCCCCAACCGTCTCGGCAGTGTAGTCTTTCGGCCACCCGGGTTTCTAAACCCACCACGGGGGTTCACACGGGAACAGGCAGGGTGTCCGTATGGACTTCGAAACCACTGGGTCGATGCGTTCCGGGACGGGTTTGCAAGTACAGAACGTCTGTCCGTCTGCGGGTGACGGGAGGATGCTGGTGGCAGGGCGGGCTCAGTCACCCCATACTGGGAGGAGGGGTCAGAGAGAGGCACGGAGGGGACTGGCCTTTGCTGGCGTACCCGGCACGTGTGTACACGTGGACATGGTCGAGAAAACGGCTGTGCGGGTAGGTCCCTCCTGCTGGCTCAGAGGCTCTGACCTCCGGACACCCGCCCAGAGCAGGCACCTTGAAACCGAGGGCAACGTGTCCGTGACGCAGCGTTTTAGGGATACCTGCAGGGGTCTCCCGGGGGCTTGACGCTGAGTCCCAGGCGCGGGCTCCGCACCCCTCCCCTCCCCCGACCCCCCCCCACTGTACCCCAACTCTCCCTGCCTCCCGCCCTCCCTCTCCCTCCCTCTCTCCCTTCACCCCCACTCTCTCCCTTCGCCCCCCACCCTCTCCCGCCACCCACTCGCCCCCTCCCACCTTGCATCTCCCAACCTTTCCGCCTTTTCACTCCCCCTGTCTCCCGCTCCCCCTCCGTCTGCTGCTCCTGGCGTAGGGAAGGAGTTCTCCTGGGTGGACTGCTGGAAGGGCGGGACCAGAAGACAGACGAGCCAGACCCCAAAGCACCTGTGCAGGGCACGGGGGTTTCCCTCTTGGGTCCACGGAATGGTCCCTCTGAGGCAGCCTCTCGGTCACTGCCATGCAGGGATTACTTGAGGCTTCAGATAAGGGTGTCCCCCTGTTTGGGGTGGGGCCCAGCTCTGGGCGGGGGGCTTGTCCCCAGAGTGGTTGGTAGACATCCCGGCGGGGTTCTCTCCTCTTCCCACACACCAAACCTCCCCCACCCCGGCTTCCCCGAGCATCCCAGGCAAGGAGACCTGAACGTGGGCAGGGGAGAAGGCGCCCCCTCCCTTCCTCTCCCTCTAAGCCCCAGGGCCTGGGGAGCCTGGCAGCATGTCGAGGAGGGCCTGGTAATCCTCCTCACTGAGGGGTGCTTCCAGGGTGGCCTCAACCCCCTCGTCCCCCCAGGGGCCCCCGCAGGAGACCAGGGCGTGTCCCGGGTGGCCGTGGCAGCCAGGATTTCCTCTAGGAGGCTGGGTGACCCGGGAAGGCTGGGTGGGCCCCGCGACGACAGGAGAGGACCCCGGGAAAGGACCCGGCGAGCCCGGGATGCCCGGGGCAGCCAGGAGCGCGTCTTGGAGGCTGGGTGAGCCTGGGAGGGCGAGGCGTGCCCGTTCACCGGCACAGGGCCCCAGGGAAGGCCCCGGCGTGGCGCGGATGCCGGTGGCAGCCAAGATTTCCTCTAAGAGGCTGGGTGTGCCAGCGAGAGCTGCCTGTTGCGCTGCGACGGCAGAGGGCCCCGGGGAAGGCCCCGGCGAGGCGGGGGCGCCCGCGGCCGCCAAGAGCTCGTCGAGGAGGCTGGGTGCGCCTGGCAGGGCCGGGTCCCCCCGTGGTCGGCAGCGGCCCCGGGAAGGCCCCGGCGAGGCGGGGACGCCCGCGGCCGCCAAGAGCTCGTCGAGGAGGCTCGTCGAGCTTGGGAGGCTGCGGGGCTGGGGCTGTGGCTCTAGCGGAGGGGCCGCGCCTTCCCCGTAGGGTGACCCCGGCCAGCGCGGGATGTGTGCCTCCGGCTGTCCAGGCGGCAGGATGGCCCCTTGCCCAGGCTGCCCGGGGCCGTGACGGCAGGGAGCGCGCGGCCCAGGGAACTGCTACCTGGGCAGGAGGTGGTGGCTTCCCACTTGGCTGGAGAGCCACCGGGCTGGGCTGGACCATGAAGATCATCAACGGCTGGCCCACACAGACCCCAGAGGCAGTCCCGGGCACCCAGAAGGCGGGGGCCCCGAACGGAGCAGCTGCGGCCGCCGCCGCCGCCGAGGGTGGCATGCTCTCCTGTGGCGGGGAGGGGCGAAGGGGAGGAGAGGTGCTCTGGACAGCGGGTGGGGCCCTTCGGTCCTCTGGAGCAGGAGGAGTCGTGGCTGCTGCGCCGCCGGGCCCGCTCGGGCTCTGCTGGGGGTGCCGAGCTCTTCGGTTTTGAAACCATACCTAGGGGAGCAAAAAGGCAGACAGGCACATCAGAAGTCGTGAACGTCCAGATCACCGTGCCGGCGCCTGCGCCGCGCCCATTCGACAGCCCGCCTGGCCGCCCGGCCTCTGGTCTGTCAGGCCCAGGGCGGCTCCTGCAGGGCTGTTTTCTGCAAACCAATCCCTTGGCCCTGGGAGACGAGGGGGGTGCCCGCACGGCCCCAAGCGGCCCCAAGCCCTCCACTCAGCCCGCCGGCTTTCGGCCCCCTCCCCCATGCCCCAGCCCCAGCCCCAGCCCCAGCCCCAGCCCCAGCCCCAGCCTACGGGTATCCAGCTCCAAATGCTCGGCAGGGCTCAACCCTCCTGACTCCTGGGCCCTTGCGCTGGCGGGAGCACTTACCTGGATTCGAGGTTCTGGGATTCCCGTCTGACGAGCCAGTTCTTCCCTGGCGGCAATCCCCGGGAAGCGATCCCTCGTGAAGGCTTGCACAAGGATGCTTGTTTGGGAAGGAGAGATGACGGTCCTCTTTCTCCGGGCCTCTCGGGCCGAGTCTCCTGCCAACGAGAGAACGCACCGAGAGGAGAGGACGTTACGGCCCGTGGAACGGTCTCAGCACAGATACCCAGACGGTGGGCAGGGGAGGGGGAGGCCCACACACCTGAACCACCACAGGTGGCTCTGCAGCCAGGGCAGGGCCCTAAGGAATACAGCCACAGATGGATCGGGTGCCGGCACCCATCGTGGATGCGTGCGTGCGTGCGTGCGTGTCCCTGTGTGTCTCTTTCCTCCTCCGCCCTTGCCGCCCAGTGCCCTGAGGCATGCCCCTCGGCCAAGGTTGCCTGGGCAGCCGGAGCCTAAAGTTCCCGACGGGGGCTGGGGAGGGGGTGCCAAGGAAGGGGGACCCAGTGCTGCCCGCCCACGCCGACTGGGGCGTCGCGCCCCGATCTGGGACACTGACGGGGGCGGCAGCAACCGGATAGCCCTGTTTCCTCCTCTTCCCCGCGCCGCCACCCCACCTCACCCCACCTCACCCCACCCCAGCCCCCTTGGTTTTTCTGGTCCTCCCGTGGCCATCCACCGGCAGAGAGAATTCTCTGGCAAGGGGGGGGGGTTCGGGACCCCTCCTGGGGGACTTGCTTTTGGGAGAACGTTGGCTAAGTTACCTGGAGAGGAAGACTGAGGTCGAGGCGGGCGCGACGGTGGCGTGGGCGTGGACGTTGGCCCCGCTTCCCCTTCTCGGTGCACATATTCAGACGGCGGCGATCGGCTCTGCTTTGACCGTCTTCTGCGTTGGTTTTGGAACCAGACCTAGGGGCAAACAGAGAGAATTCCTTCTGAGGAGAGAGGCCGCCAGGTGCTTTCAGCCGACTCGGATCGGCATGGAGAGCCTGAAAGGGAGAACGGGGGCAGAGACGGGGGCCTACCTGAACTCTGCTTTCGGCAATGCCAAGCTCCCGGGCCAGCCGTTCTCTGGTCGCTATCCCAGGGTAGGGGTTCCGTTGAAAGAGCGCTTGCAGGGCGTCCTTCTGGCTCAGCCTCAGAACGAGCCGCCTCCTTCGAGATCCTGTGGCGACGGGCCCTGTGCAAGAAGAGCAGGGAGGGCAGAGTCTCAGAGCACACGGGGGAGGACTGGACGGCGGAGCCCAAGCGTGCTCCCCCTGTGCCTGAGCAAAGCCGGGAGCCCGGGGACGGGTGTGCATTTGGAAGTCACTTGGCGACACCCCGACAGCCAGGCTGAGAGGCAAGGGTGGTGGGGACATCCCCACCCCCACCCACCCCACGCCGGCACGCAAGGAACACCAGCAAGCAGAAAGGAAACCAGACCCGGCCCCAAAACAAAGGCGGCAAGAAATCCCACCCGCCCCGTGTTTCCACCCGTCTGGGGGGGATGCCGGGGAGACGTCTCAATGGGGCTGCTCCCAGATTTCCCTCCATGACGATGCCAGTGGGAGGGAGCCTGGCTTCCCGGGGCTGACACGAGCAGAGGCCGTGTTTGCCATCACTAGGGGGAAGGGAACGCAAGGCAGAAGGCACTAGGCCCCTGTGCAGAGGAAGCCACTGAAGGCGGCAAAGCCACAGAGCTCCCGGGCTCCCGTTCCCACAGGAAGATGTGAGGATAAAGGGCCTCATCCCAGCACAGCACCCGCTCCCACCGCCCCCGGCCCCGGCCCCGGCCCCGGCCCCGGCCCCGGCCCCCGGGCAGCGCGCCCCTGACACAACACCGTCTTCCCGGAAAAGAGAACGGAGAAGCCATGTGTGTGCCAAAGGAGCAAGACGAACGAACGATGCCCACCCCCCCCGCCCCCCCCGCCTTGGGCACACCTGACGCCTGGGAACCGCGGGCCCGTCCGATGGGTCCCCACCGTTCTCGGGCGGGGGGGGAGGTCGACACGTTGGCCGAGAACCCTTGCCCGGGCCACCCGCAAATCCCCTGAGACGTGATCCGACCCCAGGGACCGAGGGCAAACGTACCGCTTGAGGTGCTGGAGGAGCCGGACGAAGCCATGGTGGGAGAGGCACTCGGGCGCGCTGCAGACTGCTGGCCCAGTGGGCGGGCCCCAGCAGCTCAGGACTCTGGAGAGCGGGAGGCGGCTCCGCCCCCATTGACGTAAGCAGGGTTTAGGTGCGTAGATGGAGGGGGCCGCCCCTGGCCTCTTTCCAAGCAGAGACCGTGAAGGGAGTCCCGTGGAGCGAGTGGGCTTTTCCCGGGCACGGCCCGTGCCCCAGACCGCCCAGGTCCCCGTCGGGGTGGGCGGGCAGTTCGGGGGACTTCGGTTTGTGGCCGTCCCACGCAGCAGGGGGGTGGGATCAACCCGGGGTGGATCAATCAGGGGCCCTCAGCAGTGCCAAGGGAGCTAACTGCCCGGGAACGCCCCTAGGTCCCTTTGAAGTGGCCGCCCACGCCGCCCCCCCCTCCCCCCGACCTCCTTTCCCAGCCTGCCTTGCCTTCCAAACCGCCCTGGGGTTTCCCGCCTTTTCACATTCCGCAGGTCCCTGGGCCTCGATTGCCCCCGCCGGCTCCTCCGAGGCGTTCCGGGACACTGGACGCTCTCTCCAGCGCCTCCACCTAGATCCCTCGCTGTTCCCGCCTCCGTTTCCCGCCTGCCCCTCCCCAACTCCTCCGTGCGCTGCTCTTGGCGTCCTTTCCCTACAGCAGTCCCAGAGCGCCACCCCGAGGGCTTTGAGTTGCCTGGAGCCCAAGGCTCCGGCCAGAGACCTGAGGGGCCAGCGTCTGGACCGGCAGCTCACGCCATTTGGGGCTTTTCTCATGTGGAGCCTGAGGCCCGCACCGCCCCAGGCAACCCCCGCCCCCCCCCCCCCCGCCCAGCGCAAGTGCCCTGGCGATACCCGCCCCAGGGGACAGTCTACCCCCTACTGTGGGAAGGAGGTTCCACTAAGCCAAGGAAGCAACACGGGGGGATGGACGAGGAGAGGCGCGTCTCCTTTCGCTGTGAACAGAGTGAGTCGAACCAGGGCAGCACGCCCCCAACCGTCTCGGGCAGTGTAGTCTTTCGGCCACCCGGGTTTCTAAACCCACCACGGGGGTTCACACGGGAACAGGCAGGGTGTCCGTATGGACTTCGAAACCACTGGGTCGATGCGTTCCGGGACGGGTTTGCAAGTAAGAACGTCTGTCCGTCTGCGGGTGACGGAGGATGCTGGTGGCAGGGCGGGCTCAGTCACCCCATACTGGGAGGAGGGGTCAGAGAGAGGCACGGAGGGGACTGGCCTTTGCTGGCGTACCGGGCACGTGTGTACACGTGGACATGGTCGAGAAAACGGCTGTGCGGGTAGGTCCCTCCTGCTGGCTCAGAGGCTCTGACCTCCGGACACCCGCCCAGAGCAGGCACCTTGAAACCGAGGCAACGTGTCCGTGACGCAGCGTTTTAGGGATACCTGCAGGGGTCTCCCGGGGGCTTGACGCTGAGTCCCAGGCGCGGGCTCCGCACCCCCTCCCCTCCCCCGACCCCCCCCCACGTACCCCAACTCTCCCTGCCTCCCGCCCTCCCTCTCCCTCCCTCTCTCCCTTCACCCCCACTCTCTCCCTTCGCCCCCACCCTCTCCCGCCACCCACTCGCCCCCTCCCACCTTGCATCTCCCAACCTTTCCGCCTTTTCACTCCCCTGTCTCCCGCTCCCCCTCCGTCTGCTGCTCCTGGCGTAGGGAAGGAGTTCTCCTGGGTGGACTGCTGGAAGGGCGGGACCAGAAGACAGACGAGCCAGACCCCAAAGCACCTGTGCAGGGCACGGGGGTTTCCCTCTTGGGTCCACGGAATGGTCCCTCTGAGGCAGCCTCTCGGTCACTGCCATGCAGGGATTACTTGAGGCTTCAGATAAGGGTGTCCCCCTGTTTGGGGGTGGGGCCCAGCTCTGGGCGGGGGCTTGTCCCCAGAGTGGTTGGTAGACATCCCGGCGGGTTCTCTCCTCTTCCCACACACCAAACCTCCCCCACCCCGGCTTCCCCGAGCATCCCAGGCAAGGAGACCTGAACGTGGGCAGGGGAGAAGGCGCCCCCTCCCTTCCTCTCCCTCTAAGCCCCAGGGCCTGGGGAGCCTGGCAGCATGTCGAGGAGGCCTGGTAATCCTCCTCACTGAGGGGTGCTTCCAGGGTGGCCTCAACCCCCTCGTCCCCCGCAGGGGCCCCCGAGGAGACCAGGGCGTGTCCCGGGTGGCCGTGGCAGCCAGGATTTCCTCTAGGAGGCTGGGTGACCCGGGGAAGGCTGGGTGGGCCCCCGCGACGACAGGAGAGGACCCCGGGAAAGACCCGGCGAGCCCGGGATGCCCGGGGCAGCCAGGAGCGGTCTTGGAGCTGGGTGAGCCTGGAGGGCGAGGCGTCCGTTCACCGGCACAGGCCCCAGGAAGGCCCCGCGTGGCGCGGATGCCGGTGGCAGCCAAGATTTCCTCAGCCAAGATT
>NW_017199042.1:0-7474 GCF_001704415.2 Capra hircus | reverse complement strand
TTCCCACAGTTGTTGTCCCTTATGAAATTTTCTATGGGAGACCCCTCCCACAGTGAGGCAGGTGTTTAGCAGATTTACCACAAGTAAGGGGGTGGGATTTCACAGCAGATGGAACAATTAGGTAAGGTAATAAATCAGGTAACTAAGTTTGTATAAAAAAGAATCTCATTCCCCCTTGAGGAACAGATTCATGAATTTGTGCTCAGTGATCAGGTGTGGCTCAATGACTGGAAACACAATTCCTTGGCCTGACATTGAAAGGTCCTTATACTGTTGTTTTAGCCACAATTCTGAAAGAGATGGGAATACCAGACCACCTAACCTGCCTCTTGAGAAATCTGGATGAAGGTCAGGAAGCAACAGTTAGAGCAGGACATGGAACAACAGACTGGTTCCAAAAAGGAAAAGGAGTATGTCAAGGCTGTATATTGTCACCCTGTTTATTTAACTTATATGCAGAGTACATCATGAAACATGCTGGGATGGAAGATACATGAGCTGGAATGAAGATTGCCGTAGAAATATCAATAAACTTAGATATGCAGATGACACCACCATTATGGCAGAACGTGAAGAGGAACGGGTATGTCGGGGAACTTCTTGAGTTGCAGCAAGGGTGTGAAGGACCCTTTGGAAGTTCCAGAGGTTAGGTGTGGTTAGTCTCGAGATGCCTCAGCAGAAATGGGCCTCATGTCGCCTGGAAAGGAGAGGCTCCTGGATATTCCCAAGTTTCACAGGTGCTCTCGAGTTACCATGGGGACTTCAGGGACCCGCTCTGGCGGCCGCAGGAAATGCCAGTCATCATGCGTGTTGCTAGGGCCTCTTGTGATTCCTCTCCCGTCGATGCCGGGGCCTAAGACCTTGTGTGGAGTCGGGGCCGGGAGCTGAGGATTCCTCTCCAGTGCTGACATGGATTTTGGGGTACTTCTGGAGTCTCCACAAGGGAGTCAGGCCTCGTCTCGAGTGGGGGCATGAGCGTGCCCTTTCCTCCCATGCTGTAGCAGCAGTGTCACGCTTCCCCTTGCGTGGACCAAGGGATCTGTGGCTTTCCCTCGAGTCTTTCCCACGAGGCTTTCCCACAGGGCTGTCCCAAGTGCCACCCGTGGTGTGAGTCGATCCTCGGCTTGAAAGTCGAGGCAGTGCAGGGAAAACAGGTTTCCCTGGAATAGACTGAGACATCTGGGGGACTGTGGGAATGGTGGCACGACCCTGGAGTTACTCTCGCCCTTCCTGTGGAGAGAGCCTCCTCTTGAGATGCGACGGGAACGCCGGGAATTCTTTCCCGAACATGCAGGGAAAGTATCCCTCCTCTCGAGCTATGAGATAGAAACGGGGCTCCTCTGGATGTGGGCGGGACACTCGTGCTTCCTCTCCGAGTGGAGCCGGGTATCTCGGGGAAGTTCTTAAGTTGCAACAAAAGTGTGAAGGACCCTTTGGGAGTTCCAGAGGTTAGGTGTGATTAGCCTCGAGACGCCTCAGCGGAAATGGCCTCATCTCGACTGGAGGGGGGAACCTCCTGGATTTTCTCGAGTTGCGGCAGGTGCTCTCGACTTACGACGGGGACCCCTGGGACCCGCTCTGGTGGCCTCAGGAAAGGCCAGTCCCCATGCGAGTTGCTCGGGGGCCTCTCGGGATTCCTCTTCCATCGATGCCGGGGCCTAAGACCTTGTGTGAAGACGGTGCCAGAACCTGAGGATTCCTCTCCAGTGCTGACATTGATCTTGGGGTACTTCTGGAGTCTCCCCAGGGGAGTCAGGCCTCGTCTCGTGTGGGGGCATGCACCTGCACTTTCCCCCCGAGCTGTAGCTGCAGTGTCGTGCTACCCTTCGCGTGGATCAAGGGATCTGTGCCTTCCCCTCGAGGCTTTCCCACGAGGCTTTCCCACAGGGCTGTCCCACGTGCCACCGTGGTGTCAGTCGATCCTCGGCTTGAACGTCGAGGCAGTGCAGGGAAAGCAGGTTTCCCTGGAATGGACTGAGACATCTGGGGGACTGTGGGAGTGGTGGCACGACCCTGGAGTTCCTCTCGCCTTTCCTGTGGAGAGCGCCTCCTCTTAAGATGCGAAAGGAACACCGGGAATTCTTTCCCATCACGCAGGGACAGGATCCTTTCTCTCGAGCAAGAGTAGGAAACGGGGCTCCTTTGGATGTGGGCAGGAACTCTCGTGCTTCCTCTCGAGTGGAGACGGGTATGTCGGGGAACTTCTTGAGTTGCAGCAAGGGTGTGAAGGACGCTTTGGAAGTTCCAGAGGTTAGGTGTGATTAGCCTCGAGACGCCTCAGCAGAAATGGGTCTCACTGTCGACTGGAGGGGAGAATCCTCCTGGATTTTCTCGAGTTGCGGCAAGTGCTCTCAACTTACGACGGGGACCTCAGGGACCCGCTCTTGTGGCCTCAGGAAAGGCCAGTCCCCATGCGAGTTGCTCGGGGCCTCTCGGGATTCCTCTAGAGACGATGCCGGGGCCTAACGACCTTTTGTGGAGTCGGTGTCGGAAACGGAGGATTCCTCTCCGAGTGCTGACATGGATCTTGGGGTACTTCTGGAGTCTCCCCAGGAGAGTCAGTCCTCGTCTCAAGAGGGGGCATGCACGTGTGCTTTCCTCCCACTCTAGCAGCAGTTTCACACTTGCCTTCACGTGAATCAAGGGATCAGGGGCTTTCCCTCGAGGCTTTCCCACGAGGCTTTCCCACGAGGCTTTCCCACAGGGCTGTCCCACGTGCCTCCGTGGTGTGAGTCGATCCTCGGCTTGAAAGTCGAGGCAGTGCAGGGAAAACAGATTTCCCTGTAATGGACTGAGTCATATGGGGGACTCTGGGAATGGTGGCACGACCCTGGAGTTCCTCTCGCCTTTCCTGTGGAGAGCGCCTCCTCTTGAGATGCGACGGGAACGCCAGGAATTCTTTCCCGACCACGCAGGGAAAGGATCCCTCCTCTCGAGCTAGGAGGCGGAAACGGGGCTCCTCTGGATGTGGGCGGGACTCTCCTGCTTCCTCTCGAGTGGAGACGGGTATGTCGGGGAACTTCTTGAGTTGCAGAAAGGGTGTGAAGGACCCTTTGAAAGTTCCAGAGGTTAGGTGTGATTAGCCTCGATAGGCCTCAGCGGAAACGGGCCTCATCTCGCCTGGAGGGGAGAACCTCCTGGATTTTCTCGAGTTTCAGCAGGTGCTCTCGACTTTCGACGGGGACCTCAGGGACCCGCTCTGGTGGCCTCAGGAAAGGCCAGTCCCCATGCGAGTTGCTCGGGGGGCCTCTCGGGATTTCCTCTCCCTTCGATGCCGGGGCCTAAGACCTTGTGTGCAGTCGGTGCCAGAACCTGAGGATTCCTCTGCCAGTGATGACATGGATCTTGGGGTACTTCTGGAGTCTCCCCAGGGGAGCCAGTCCTCGTCTCGAGTGGGGGCATGCACGTGCGCTTTCCACCCGAGCTGTAGCAGCAGTATCACGCTTCCCTGTCGACGTGGATCAAGGGATCTGTGTCTTTCCATCTAGGCTTTCCCACGAAGCTTTCCCACGAGGCTTTCCCACAGTGCTGTCCCACGTGCCACCTTGGTGTGTGTCGATCCTCGGCTTGAAAGTCGAGGCAGTGCTGGGAAAACAGATTTCCCTTTAATGGACTGAGTCATCAGTGGAACTCTGGCAATGGTGGCACGACCCTGGAGTTCCTCTCGCCTTTCCTGTGGAGAGCGCCTCAGTCTTGGGATGCGACGGGAATGCCGGAAATTCTTTTCCGACCTCGCAGGGACAGGATCCCTCCTCTCGAGCTATGAGGCGCAAACGGGGCACCTCTGGATATGGCGGGACTCTAGTGCTTCCTCTCGAGTGGAGACGGGTATGTCGGGGAAATTCTTGAGGTGCAGCAAGGGTGTGAAGGACCCTTTGGAATTTCCAGATGATAGGTGTGATTTGCCTCGAGATGCCTGAGCGGAAATGGGCCTCACCTCGCCTGGAGGGGAAAACCTCCTGGATTTTCTCGAGTTGCGGCAGGCGCTCTCGACTTACGACGGGGACCTCAGGGACCCGCTCTGGTGGCCTCAGGAAAGGCCAGTCCACATGCGAGTTGCTTTGGGGCCTCTCGGGATTCCTCTCTCGTCGATGCCAGGGCCTAAGATCTTGTATGGAGTCGGTGCCGGAACCTGAGCATTCCTCTCCAGTGCAGACATGGATCCTGGGGTACTTCTGCAGTCTCCCCAGGGGAGTCCAGTCCTCGTCTCGAGCGGGGGCATGCACGTGCGCTTTCCTCCTGAGCTGAAGCAGCAGTGTCACGCTTCCTGTATGCTTGGATCAAGGGATCTGTGCCTTTCCCTCGAGGCTTTCCCACGAGGCTTTCCCACGAGGCTTTCCCACGAGGCTTTCCCATGAGGCTTTCCCACAGGGCTGTCCCACGTGCCACCGTGGTGTGAGTCGATCCTCGGCTTGAAAGTCGAGGCAGTGAAGGGAAAACAGGTTTCCCTGGAATGGACTGAGAGATCCAGGGGACTCTGGGAATGGTGGCACGACCCTGGAGTTCCTCTCACCTTTCCTGTGGAGCGCGACTCCTCTTGAGATGTGACGGGAACACCGGGAATTCTATCCCGACCACGCAGGGAAAGGATCCCTCCTCTCGAGCTAGAAGGCGGAAACGGGGCTCCTCTGGATGTAGGCGGGACTCTCGTGCTTCCTCTCGAGTGGAGACGGGTATGTCGGGGAACTTCTTGAGTTGCAGTAAGGGTGTGAAGGACCCTTTGGAAGTTCCAGAGGTAAGGTGTGATTAGCCTCGAGATACCTCAGCGGAAATGGGACTCAGCTCACCTGGAGGGGAGAACCTCCTGGTTTTTCTCGAGTTGCGGCAGGTGCTCTCGACTTACGACGGGGACCTCAGGGACCCGCTGTGGCTGGCCTCAGGAAAGGCCAGTCCCCATGCGAGTTGCTCTGGGGCCTCTCGGGATTCCTCTCACGTCGATGCACCGGGCCTAAGACCTTGTGTGGAGTTGGTGCCGGAACCTGAGGATTCCTCTCCAGTGCAGACATGGATCCTGGGGTACTTCTGGAGTCTCCCCAGGGGAGTCAGTCCTCGTCTCGAGCGGGGGCATGCACGTGCGCTTTCCTCCCGAGCTGTAGCAGCAGTGTCACGCTTCCCTTCGCGTGGATCAAGAGATCTGTGGCTTTCCCTTGAGGCTTTCCCACGAGGCTTTCCCACGAGGCTTTCTCACAGGGCTGTACCACGATGCCACCGTGGTGTGAGTCGATCCTCGGCTTGAAAGTCGAGGCAGTGCAGGGAAAACAGGTTTCCCTGGAATGGACTGAGACATCTGGGGGACTCTGGGAATGGTGGCACGACCCTGGAGTTCCTCTCGCCTTTCCTGTGGAGAGCGTCTCCTCTTGTGATGCGACGGGAACGCCGGGAATTCTTCCCCGAACACGCAGAGAAAGGATCCCTCCTCTCGAGCTAGGAGGCAGAAACGGGTCTCTTCTGGATGTGGGCGGGACTCTCGTGCTTCCTCTCGAGTGGAGACGGGTAAGTCGGGGAACTTCTTGAGTTGCCAGCAAGATTGTGAAGCACCCTTTGGAATTTCCAGAGGTTAGGTGTGATTAGCCTCGAGACACCTCAGCGGAAATGGGCCTCATCTCGCCTGGAGGGACGAACCTCCTGGATTTTCTCGAGTTGCGGGCAGGTGCTCTCGACTTCAGACGGGGACCTCAGGGACCCGCTCTCGTGGCCTCAGGAAAGGCCAGTCCCCATGCCAGTTGCTCGCGAGCCTCTCGGGATTCCTCTCCCGTCGATGCTGGTGCCTAAGACCTTGTGGGGAGTCGGTGCCCGCACCTGAGGATTCCTCTCCAGTGCTGACACGGATCTTGGGGTACTTCTGGAGTCTCCCCTGGGGAGTAAGTCCTCGTCTCGAGTGGGGGCAGGGACGTGCGATTTCCTCCCGAGCTGTAGCAGCAGTGTCATGCTTCCCTTCGCGTGGATCAAGGGATCTGTGGCTTTGCCTCAAGGCTTTCCACTAGGCTTTCCCACGAGGCTTTCCCACAGGGCTGTCCCACGTGCCACCATGGTGTGAGTCTATCCTCGGCTTGAAAGTCGAGGCAGTGCAGGGAAAACAGGTTTCCCTGGAATGGACAGACATCTGGGGGACTCTGGGAATGGTGGCCCGACCTGGAGTTCCTCTCGCCTTTCCTATGGAGAGAGCCTCCTCTTGAGATGCGACGGGAACGCCGGGAAATTCTTTCCCGACCACGCAGGGAAAGGATCCCTCCTCTCGAGCTATGAGGCGGAAACGGGGCTCCTCTGGATGTGGGCAGAACTCTCGTGCTTCCTCTCGAGTCGAGACGGGTATGTCGGGGAACTTCTTGAGTTGCAGCAAGGGTGTGAAGGACCTTTGAAAATTCCAGAGGTTAGGTGTGATTAGCCTAAAGATGCCTCAGCGGAAATGGGCCTCATATAGCCTGGAGGGGAGAACCTCCTGGATTTTCTCGACTTGCGGCAGGTGCTCTCCACTTACGACGGGGACCCCTGGGACCCGCTCTGGTGGCCTCAGTAAAGGCCCAGTCCCCATGCAAGGTGCTCGGGCGGGCCTCTCGGGATTCCTCTCCCGTCGATGCTGGGGCCTAAGACCTTGTGTGGAGTCGGTGCCGGAACCTGAGGATTCCTCTCCAGTTGCTGACATGGATCTTGGGGTACTTCTGGAGTCTCCCCAGGGGAGTCAGTACTCGTCTCGAGTGGGGGCATGCACGTGCGCTTTCCTCCCGAGCTGTAGCAGCAGTGTCTCCCTTCCCCTCGCGAGGATCAAGAGATCAGGGGCTTTCCCTCGAGGCTTTCCCACGAGGCTTTCCCACGAGGCTTTCCCACAAGGCTCTCCCACGTGCCACCGTGGTGTGAATCCATCCTCGGCTTGAAAGTCGAGGCAGTGCAGGGGAAACAGGTTTCCCTGGAATGGACTGAGATATCTGGGGGACTCTGGGAATGGTGGCACGACCCTGGAGTTCCTCTTGACTTTCCTGTGGAGAGCGCCTCCTCTTGAGATGCGACGGGAACGCCGGAATTCTTTCCCGACCACGCAGGGAAAGGATCCCTCCTCTCGAGCTAGGAGACGGAAACGGGGCTCCTCTGCATGTGGGCGGACTCATGCTTCCTCTCGAGTGGAGCCGGGTATGTCAGGAACTTTGAGTTGCAGCAACGGTGTGAAGGACCCTTTGGAAGTTCCAGAGGTTAGGTGTGATTAGCCTCGAGACACGAAAGCGGAAATGGGCCTCATCTCGACTGGAGGAGAACCTCCTGGATTTTCTCGAGTTGCGGCAGGTGCTCTCGACTTACGACGGGGACCCCTGGGACCCGCTCTGGTGGCCTCAGGAAAGGCCAGTCCCCATGCGAGTTGCTCGGGGGCCTCTCGGGATTCCTCTCCCATCGATGCCGGGGCCTAAGACCTTGTGTGAAGACGGTGCCAGAACCTGAGGATTCCTCTCCAGTGCTGACATTGATCTTGGGGTACTCTGGAGTC
>NW_017199041.1:0-7476 GCF_001704415.2 Capra hircus | reverse complement strand
CAACTCGAGAAAATCCAGGAGATTCTCCCCTCCAGGCGAGATGAGGCCCCATTTCCGCTGAGGCGTCTTGAGGCTAATCACATCTAATTTCTGGAATTCCAAAGGGTCCTTCACACCCTTGCTGCAACTCAAAAGTTCCCCGACATACCCTTCTCCACTCGAGAGGAAGCACGAGAGTCCCGCCCACATCCAGAGGAGCCCCGTTTTCCGCCTCTTAGCTCGAGGGGAGGGATCCTTTCCCTGCGTGGTCGGGAAAGAATTCCCGGCGATTCCGTCGCATCTCAAGAGGAGGCGCTCTCCACAGGAAAGGCGAGAGGAACTCCAGGGTCGTGTCACCATTCCCAGAATCCCCCAGATGTGTCAGTCCATTCCAGGGAAACCTGTTTTCCCTGAACTGCCTCCACTTTCAAGCCGAGGATCGACTCTCACCACGGTGGCACGTGGGACAGCCCTGTGGGAAAGCCTCGTGGGAAAGCCTCGAGGGAAAGCCACAGATCCCTTGATCCACGCAAAGGGAAGCGGGACACTGCTACTACAGGTCGGGAGGAAAGCGTACGTGCATGCCCCCACTCGAGACGAGGACTGAGTCCCCTGGGGAGATTGCAGAAGTACTCCAAGATCCATGTCAGCAATGGAGAGGAATCCTCAGGTTCCGGCACCGACTCCACACAAGGTCTTAGGCCCCGGCATCGACGGGAGTGGAATCTCAAGAGGAGGCGCTCTCCACAGGAAAGGCGAGAGGAACTCCAGTGTCTTGCCACCATTACCTGAGTCCCCCAGATGTCTCAGTCCATTCCAGGGAAACCTGTTTTCCCTGCACTGCCTCGACTTTCAAGCCGAGGATCGACTCACACCACGGTGGCACGTGGGACAGCCCTGTGGGGAAAGCATCGTGGGAAAGCCTCGGTGGGAAACCCTCGAGGGAAAGCCACAGATCCCTTGTTCAAAGCGAAGGGAAGAGTGACACCGCTGCTACAGCTCGGGAGGAAAGCTCACGTGCATGCTCCCACTCGAGACGAGGACTGACTCCACTGGGGAGACTCCAGGAGTTCACCAAGATACATGTTGGCACTGGAGAGGAATCCTCAGTTGCCGGCACCGACTCCACACAAGGTTTTAGGCCCCGGCATTAACGGGAGAGGAATCCCGAGAGGCCGCTGAGGCAACTCGCATGGGGACGGGCCTTTCCTGAGGCCACCAGAGCGGGTCCCTGAGGTCCCCGACGTTAGTCGAGAGCACCTGCCGCAACTCCGAGAAAATCCAGGAGGTTCTCCCCTCCAGGCGAGATGAGCCCCCATTTCCGCTGAGGCGTCTCGAGGCTAATCACACCTAACCTCTGGAACTTCCAAAGGGTCCTTCACACCCTTGTTGCAACTCAAGAAGTTTCCCGACATACCCGACTCCATTCGAGAGGAAGCACGAGAGTCCCGCCCACATCCAGAGGAGCCCCGTTTCCGCCTCCTAGCTCGAGAGGAGGGATCCTTACCCTGAGTGTTCAGGAAAGAATTCCCTGCGTTCCCGACGCATCCCAAGAGGAGGCGCTCTCCACAGGAAAGGCTACAGGATCTCCAGGGTCGTGCCACCATTCCCTGAGTCCCCCGATGTCTCAGTCCATTCTAGGGAAACCTGTTTTCCCTGAACTGCCTCGACTTTCAAGCCGAGGATCGACTCACACCACGGAGGCACGTGAGACAGCCCTGTGGGAAAGCCTCGTGGGAAAGCATCGTGGGAAAGCCTCGAGGGAAATCCACAGATCCTTTGATCCACGCGAAGGGAAGCGTGACACTGCTGCTTACAGCTCGGGAGGATCGAGCACGTGCATGGCCCCACTCGAGACGAGGACTGACTCCCCTGGGGAGACTCCAGAAGTACCCCAAGATCCATGTCAGCACTGGAGAGGAATCCTCAGGCTCCGGGACCGACTCCACACGAGGTCTTGGCCCTGGCATCAACGGGAGAGGAATCCCGAAAGGCCCCCGAGCAACTCGCATATGGACTGTCCTTTCCTGAGGCCAGCAGAACGGGTCCCTGAGGTCCCAGTCGGAAGTCGGAAGCACCTGCCGCAACTCGAGAAAATCCAGGAGGTTCTCCCCTCCAGGCGAGATGAGGCCCATTTCCGCTGAGACGTCTTGAGGCCAATCCTATCTAACCTATGGAACTTACAAAGGGTTCTTCACACCCTTGCTGCAACTCAAGAAGTTCCCCGACATACCCGTCTCCACTCGGGGGGAATCACGAGAGTCCCGCCCACATCCAGAGGAGCCCCATTTCCGCCCTCTAGCTCGAGAGGAGGGATCCTTTCCCTGCGTGTTGGGGAAAGAATTCCCCGCGTTCCCGTCGCATCTCAAGTTGAGGCGCTGTCCACAGGAAAGTCGAGAGGAACTACAGGGTCGTGCCACCATTCCCAGAGTCCCCCAGATGTCTCAGTCCATTCCAGGGAAAACTCTTTTCCCTGCACTGCCTCGACTTTCAAGCCGAGGATCGACTCACACCACGGTGGCACTTGGGACAGCCCTGTGGGAAAGCCTCGTGGGAAAGCCTCATGGGAAAGCCTCGAGGGAAAGCCACAGATCCCTTGATGCACGTGAAGGGAAGCGTGACACTGCTGCTACATCTCGGGAGGAAAGCGCACGTGCATGCCCCCACTCGAGACGAGGACTGACTCCCCTGTGTAGACTCCAGAAGTACCCCAAGATCCATGTCAACACTGGAGACGAATCCTCAGGTTCCGGAACCGATTCCACACAAGGTCTTAGGCCCCCAGCATCGACGGGAGAGGAATCCCGAGAGGCTCCCGAGCAACTCGCATGTGGACTGGCGTTTCCTGAGGCCACCATAGCGGATCCCTGAGGTCCCCGTCGTAAGTCGAGAGCACCTGCCGCAACTCGAGAAAATCCAGGAGGTTCTCCCCTCCAGGCGAGATGAGGCCCATTTCCGCTGAGGCGTCTAGAGGCTAATCACATCTAACATCTGGAACTTCGAAAGGGTCCTTCACACCCTTGCTGCAACTCAAGAAGTTCCCCCGACATACCCGTCTCCACTCGAGAGAAAGCATGAGAGTCCCGGCCACATCCAGAGGAGCCCCGTTTGCGCCTCCTAGCTCGAGAGGAGGGATCCTTTTCCTGCATGGTCGGGAAAGAATTCCCGGTGTTCCTGTCGCATCTCAAGAGGAGGCGCTCTCCACAGGAAAGGCGAGAGGAACTCCAGGGTCGTGCCACCATTCACAGAGTCCCTCAGATGTCTCAGTCCATTCCAGGGAAAACTCTTTTCCCTGCACTGCCTCGACTTTCAAGCCGAGGATCGACTCACACCACGGTGGCACTTGGGACAGCCCTGTGGGAAAGCCTCGTGGGAAAGCCTCATGGGAAAGCCTCGAGGGAAAGCCACAGATCCCTTGATGCACGTGAAGGGAAGCGTGACACTGCTGCTACATCTCGGGAGGAAAGCGCACGTGGCATGCCCCCACTCGAGACGAGGACTGACTCCCCTGTGTAGACTCCAGAAGTACCCCAAGATCCATGTCAACACTGGAGACGAATCCTCAGGTTCCGGAACCGATTCCACACAAGGTCTTAGGCCCCAGCATCGACGGGAGAGGAATCCCGAGAGGCTCCCGAGCAACTCGCATGTGGACTGGCGTTTCCTGAGGCCACCATAGCGGATCCCTGAGGTCCCCGTCGTAAGTCGAGAGCACCTGCCGCAACTCGAGAAAATCCAGGAGGTTCTCCCCTCCAGGCGAGATGAGGCCCATTTCCGCTGAGGCGTCTAGAGGCTAATCACATCTAACATCTGGAACTTCGAAAGGGTCCTTCACACCCTTGCTGCAACTCAAGAAGTTCCCCGACATACCCGTCTCCACTCGAGGCGAAAGCATGAGAGTCCCGGCCACATCCAGAGGAGCCCCGTTTGCGCCTCCTAGCTCGAGAGGAGGGATCCTTTTCCTGCATGGTCGGGAAAGAATTCCCGGTGTTCCTGTCGCATCTCAAGAGGAGGCGCTCTCCACTGGAAAGGCGAGAGGAACTCCAGGGTCGTGCCACCATTCACAGAGTCCCTCAGATGTCTCAGTCCATTCCACGGAAATCTTTTTTCCCTGCACTGCCTCGACTTTCAAGCCGAGGATCGACTCACACCACGGTGGCACGTGGGACAGCCCTGTGGGAAAGCCTCGTGGGAAAGCTTCTTGAGAAAGCCTCGAGGGAAAGCCACAGATCCCTTGATCCACGAGAAGGGAAGCGTGACACTGCTGCTACAGTTCGGGAGGAAAACGCACGTGCATGCCCCACTGGAGACGAGGAATGACTCCCCTCTAGAGACTCCAGAAGTACCCCAAGATCCATGTCAGCACTGGAGAGGAATACTCAGGTTCCTGCACCGTCTCCACACAAGGTCTTTGGCCCCAGCATCTACGGGAGAGGAATCCCGAGAGGGCCCCGAGCAACTCACATGGGGACTGGCCTTTCCTGAGGCCACCAGAGCGGGTCCCTGAAGTCCCCGTCGTAAGTCGAGAGCAACTGCCGCAACTCGAGAAAATCCAGGAGGTTCTCCCCTCCAGGCGAGATGAGGCCCATTTCCGCTGAAGCGTCTCGAGGCTAATCACATCTAACCTCTGTAACTTCGAAAGGGTCCTTCACACCCTTGTTGCAACTCAAGAAGTTCCCCGACATACCCGTCTCCACTCGAGAGGAAGCACGAGAGTCCCGCCCACATCCAGAGGAGCCCCGTTTCCGCCTCCTAGCTCGAGAGGAGGGATCCTTACCCTGAGTGTTCAGGAAAGAATTCCCTGCGTTCCCGACGCATCCCAAGAGGAGGCGCTCTCCACAGGAAAGGCTACAGGATCTCCAGGGTCGTGCCACCATTCCCTGAGTCCCCCGATGTCTCAGTCCATTCTAGGGAAACCTGTTTTCCCTGAACTGCCTCGACTTTCAAGCCGAGGATCGACTCACACCACGGAGGCACGTGAGACAGCCCTGTGGGAAAGCCTCGTGGGAAAGCATCGTGGGAAAGCCTCGAGGGAAATCCACAGATCCTTTGATCCACGCGAAGGGAAGCGTGACACTGCTGCTACAGCTCGGGAGGATCGAGCACGTGCATGGCCCCACTCGAGACGAGGACTGACTCCCCTGGGGAGACTCCAGAAGTACCCCCAGATCCATGTCAGCACTGGAGAGGAATCCTCAGGTACCGGCACCCACTCCACACAAGATCTTAGGCCCTGGAATCGACGGGAGAGGAATCCCGAGGGGCCCCCGAGCAACTGGCATGGGGACTGGCCTTTACTGAGGCCACCAGAGCAGGTCCCTGATGTCCCCGTCGTAAGTCGAGAGCACGTGCCGCAACTCGAGAAAATCCAGGAGATTCTCCCCTCCAGGCGAGATGAGGCCCATTTCCGCTGAGGCGTCTTGAGGCTAATCACATCTAATTTCTGGAATTCCAAAGGGTCCTTCACACCCTTGCTGCAACTCAAGAAGTTCCCCGACATACCCTTCTCCACTCGAGAGGAAGCACGAGAGTCCCGCCCACATCCAGAGGAGCCCCGTTTCCGCCTCTTAGCTCGAGGGGAGGGATCCTTTCCCTGCGTGGTCGGGAAAGAATTCCCGGCGATTCCGTCGCATCTCAAGAGGAGGCGCTCTCCACAGGAAAGGCGAGAGGAACTCCAGGGTCGTGTCACCATTCCCAGAATCCCCCAGATGTGTCAGTCCATTCCAGGGAAACCTGTTTTCCCTGAACTGCCTCCACTTTCAAGCCGAGGATCGACTCTCACCACGGTGGCACGTGGGACAGCCCTGTGGGAAAGCCTCGTGGGAAAGCCTCGAGGGAAAGCCACAGATCCCTTGATCCACGCAAAGGGAAGCGGGACACTGCTGCTACAGCTCGGAAGGAAAACGCACGTGCATGCCCCAACTCGAGACGAGGACTGACTCCCCTGGGGAGACTCCAGAAGTACCCCAAGATCCATGTCAGCACTGGAAAGGAATACTCAGGTTCCGGCACTGACTCCATACAAGGTCTTAGGCCACAGCAT
The DNA here is from genome assembly GCF_001704415.2 of Capra hircus. Classification (NCBI taxonomy): domain Eukaryota; kingdom Metazoa; phylum Chordata; class Mammalia; order Artiodactyla; family Bovidae; genus Capra; species Capra hircus. Next base: position 1,454 of record NW_017199041.1, on the reverse strand, counting down.
CGACGGGAGAGGAATCCCGAGAGGCCCCCGAGCAACTCGCATGTGGACTGGCCTTTCCTGAGGCCACCAGATTGGGTCCCTGAGGTCCCCGTCTTAAGTCGAGAGCACCTGCCGCAACTCCAGAAAATCCAGGAGGTTTTCGCCTCCAGGCTAGATGAGGCCCATTTCCGCTGAGGCGTCTCGAGGCTAATCACACCTAACTTCTGGAACTTCCAACGTGTCCTTCACACCTTTGCTGCAACTCAAGAAGTTCCCCCGACATACCCGTCTCCACTCGAGAGGAAACACGCGAGTCCCGCCCACATCCAGAGGAGCCCCGTTTCCGACTCCTAGCTCGAGAGGAGGGATCCTTTCCCTGCGTGGTCGGGAAAGAATTTCCGGCGTTTCCGCCGCATCTCAAGAGGAGGCGCGCTCCACAGGAAAAGGCGAGAGGAACTCCAGGGTCGTGCCACCATTCCCAGAGTCCCCCAGATGTCTCAGTCCACTGCAGGGAAACCTGTTTTCCCTTCACTGCCTCGACTTTCAAGCCAAGGATCGACTCACACCACGGTGGCACGTGGGACAGCCCTGTGGGAAAGACTCGTGGGAAAGCCCGTGGGAAGCCTCGTGGGAAAGCCTCGAGGGAAAGCCAGAGATCCCTTGATCCAAGCGAAGGGAAGCGTGACACTGCTGCTACAGCTCGAGAGGAAAGCGCACGTGCAGGCCCCCCCTCGAGAAAAGGACTGACTCCCCTGGGGAGACTCAGAAGTACCCCAAGATCCATGTCAGCACTGGAGAGGAATTCTCAGGTTCCGGCACCAACGCCTCACAAGGTCTTAAGCCAGGGTGACACTGCTGCTTCTGCTCGAGAGGAAAGCGCACGTGCAGGCCCCCACTCGAGACGAGTACTGACTCCCCTGGGGAGACTCAGAAGTATCCCAAGATCCATGTCAGCACTGGAGAGGAATCCTCAGGTTCCGGCACCGACTCCACACAAGGTCTTAGGCCCCGACTTCGATGGAGAGGAATCCCGAGAGGCCCCCAAGCAAGTCGCATGGGGACTGGCCTTTCCTGAGGCACCAGAGCGGGTCCCTGAGGACGCCGTCGTAAGTCGAGAGCACCTGCCGCAATCGAGAAAATACAGGAGGTTCTCCCCTCCAGGCGAGATGAGGCCCATTTCCACTGAGGCGTCTCGAGGCTATTCACACCTAACCTCTGGAACTTCCAACGTGTCCTTCACACCTTTGCTGCAACTCAAGAAGTTCCCCGACATACCCGTCTCCACTCGAGAGGAAACACGCGAGTCCCGCCCACATCCAGAGGAGCCCCGTTTCCGCCCTCCTAGCTCGAGAGGAGGGATCCTTTCCCTGCGTGTTCGGGGAAAGAATTTCCGGCGTTTCCGTCGCATCTCAAGATGAGGCGCTCTCCACAGGAAAGGCGAGAGGAACTCCAGGGTCGTGCCACCATTCGAGAGT
>NW_017199040.1:0-7476 GCF_001704415.2 Capra hircus | reverse complement strand
GTCTGCGCTCTCTCACGGCCTCCCATCTAAATACAGCGCCATGGGCCCAGCCTGTCGGTCTGCTGTCCGTCCCTGTCCCCTGCTGCCTCTGGTTCCCTCTGCACACATCTCTCTGCCTTTCTCCCATCTCTCCATCTGGCTCCAGCCTTCTGTCTGCTTCTCTCTGGAGCAGGAACCCTGACCCAGCCCGTACCCGGATCAGGGCCCGGGCGGTGTGCTCGAGAGCCAGATGGAGGAGATGGGAGAAAGGCAGAGATGTGTGCAAGGGACACCCAGAGCAGCAGGGACAGGAGACTGAGACAGCAACCGCTGGGCGCCATGACCTCAAGAGATGGGGAGGGCAGTGAGGGCGCAAGACCCGGAGACTCAGACAGACAGTGAGACGGAGTGCAGACACAGAGACTCAGAGCTGACAGACAGACGTCAGGCAGTGGCCTGAGTCCCCAGACACAGCAGAGGGCTGTAGCCCACTCCGAACCTCCGCCAGGCGTTGCCAGGCCCGAACAACGGCCCTTGTCCGATCCCATGGTCCGGGGCAGCTGGGGCGGGGGCCACCAAAAGCCTGACTTCACTTCCACCTTCAGACCCCCTACACCCGCCTTCTGGCTCTTCCTGCTGGGGTCCCCACCCCCGACTGTTTTGATGCTGAGGGGAAGGGATTGATGTATGCATGCGTGTCTTGTCGCTGGGCCGCTCGCGGTGAGCTGCTTTGCTCTGAAGATCCAGGCATTTAGGAGCACCTGCTGGATGCATGCGGAATGCCTGTGTACTGACACCTCCTTGTTTCCCGAGCCTTCCTCGGACCTCTGTTCTCTGAACTTCCAGCTCTCTCTTGGAAAGTGCATTTATAAGTCCTATGTTTGCAGCAGTTTCCACACACTACTCCTGCACTTCTACTCTCTTGTGTTCTCCATCCTTCCACCCAGTTTCCTGATCCTCCTCGTGACTGCTGGTCTCTCCTGCAAGGAAATGGCATGTATGAGCACCTACTGTATGTCTGGAAAATTTACAAACCTGTCTTTCTTACATCTTTTCTCCGCCAATCCTTTCTTCTCTCCTATCCATTCCTCTCCTTCTGACTGCTTCCTCTCGGGAGGGAATGAACTATACTGTAGCATCCTACTGTGTGCCCAGGCAGTTACACACTTTCTCCCTTCCTCACACTCTCTCATCCCCTGTTTTCCTCGTCCTCTTCTTGTCTTTCGGGCTCTCTGTCTCATTTCCAGGCAGGACACACATTTATTGCATCTATGGTATACGAAGCCAATTGCTTGTTCTTCCCACTCTCCTCTCGCCCTTCTCTCCTCCACTGATGTGGTCTTGCTGTCGTTGTGCTTCTTTCTTGCTCTGTCCAGGAGAGGAAATGGGCATTATGGAGCACGCGACTGTGTGCTCTGGCAGTTTCCCTCTACTCCTCCCTGCCCCTTGACTCTCTCTTTCCTTCATCTCTGACTTCCCCCTTTCTGCTTCTGTCTCCCTTTCTGGGATGAAAAACAATTAGAACACTACTGTATACCAGGGCTTCCCTGTGGCTCAGCTGGTAAAAATCTGATTGCAATGTAGAGAACCTGGTTGATCCTGGTTGGAGACCCCCTGGATAAGGGAAAGGCTACCACTCTAGTATTCTGGCTGAGAATCCACAGACTGTATATCCATGGGTCGTGTATACCAGGCAATAACAGTCCCCCAGCTCATCTTCTCTCGCTTCTTTCTTCCTGCTCCTCTCTTTTGCCACCATTCTCCCTGTCTCTCTAGCCTTTGGGAATGGGAACAGCATTCATTGAGCGCCCTCCTCTTTGCCCATGATTCGCCTCCGCCGCCTCCTCTGCCATGCCTCCACCCTTCTGCCGTCCTGTCACCTCCTTGGCAGGCTTGCTTCACATGTGTCTTCTTTCCTCTTGCTGTCTCTCTCCTCCAAGAAAAAACATGCATTTATTGAGCACTCCTGTGTACTTCACCTGCACGATAGCATGTCCTCTCCTCATATTTCTCCCTTCTCCCAGCTCCCTGCTCCAGCTTCCCCTTCCTCTCTGCCGCTGGCTCTCTCCTGGGGCAGGACTGGCATGTATGATGCCTGCTGTGTGCCACTGCTTCCATCAGCTGTCTGTCTGTCCTGGCTTGCCGCACAAGCCCCTGTTCTCTCTTCTCTCACCTCTTGGCTTGCTTTCCTCCTCCTCTGTCCCTGCAGCCAGGGAGGGAGTGGGTATTTATTAATGCTACTGTATTCCCATGCTTTACTACACTGTCTCCTTCCATCACAGCTTCCATTTTCTCTGCTGGGGCTTCCTCTGCCTCTCCTTTTCCTCCTGTCTTCAATTCTCTTGGGAAGAGAACGAACAGTTAAGAGCACCACTGTATGCCTGGTTCTTGCCACCGCCGGCTCTCTCCTCAGGCTGTTTCTTGCTCTGTTTTCCTCCTTCGTGGTGGTTTCTTCATTTTCTTCTCTCTTCTGGGAGACTCAGACAGACAGTGAGACCGAGTGCAGACACAGAGACTCAGAGGCTGACAGACAGACAGCAGGCAGTGCCTGAGTCCCCAGACACAGCAGACGGGGCTGGTAGCCAACCCCGAACCTCCGCCAGGCGGTGCCAGGCCCCGAACAACGGCCCTTGTCCGACTCCATGGTCCTGGGGCAGCTGGGGCGGGGGCCACCAAAAGCCTGACTTCAGCTTCCACCTTCAGACCCCCTACACCCGCCTTCTGGCCTCTTCCTGCTGGGGTCCCCACCCCCTTGAGGCTGCTTTCTGCTCTGCAGGGGAAGGAGCCAGGCATTTATGGAGCACCTGCTGGATGCATGCGGAATGCCTCTGTGTCCTGACACCCTCTTGTCTCCCGAGCCCCTTCCTCGGTGCCCTCTGTTTGTTCTTCCTGAACTTCCAGCTCTCTTCCTTGGAAGAGATGGGCAATTTATTAAGTTCCTAGTGTTTGCCAGGCAGTTTCCACACACTATCTCTGCACCTTCTACTCTCTTTGTTCTCCCATCCCTTCCACCCAGTTTCCTTTCCCTTCCTCCTGAACTGCCTGGTCTCTCCTGCAAGGAAATGGGCATGTATTGAGCACCTACTGTATGCTGGGGAAAATTTACAAACCCTGTCTCTTCTTACACTCTTTTCTTCCCCAATTCCTTTCTTCTCTCCCTATCCATTTCCTCTCCTTTCTGACTCTGCTTCCTCCTCGGGGAGGGAATGAACATATACTGAGCACCTACTGTGTGCCAGGCAGTTTACACACTTTCTCTCCCTTCCTCACACTCTCTTCATCCCCTGTTTTTCCTCTGTCCTCTTCTTGTCTTTCGGGGCTCTCTGCTCTCTTCCAAGGCAAGGGACACACATTTATTGAGCATCTATGGTATACCAAGCAATTGCTTGTTCTTTCTCCACTCTTCTCTCGCCCTCTCTCCTCCACTGACCTGTGGTCTTTGCTGTCCTGTGCTTCTTTCTGCTCTCTGCCAGGAGAGGAAATGGGCATTTATGGAGCACCGACTGTGTGCCTGGCAGTTTCCCTCTACTCCCCCTGCCCCTTGACTCTCTCTGTTCCTTCATCTCTGACTTCCCCCCTTTTCTGCTCTGTCTGCCCTTTCTTGGGGATGAAAAAGCAATTATGAAGCACCTACTGTATACCAGGGCTTCCCCTGTGGCTCAGCTGGTAAAGAATCTGCTTGCAATGTAGGAGACCTGGGTTTGATCCCTGGGTTGGGAAGACCCCCTGGAGAAGGGAAAGGCTACCCACTCTAGTATTCTGGCCTGGAGAATTCCACAGACTGTATATCCATGGGTCGTGTATACCAGGCAATTAACAGTCCCCCCAGCTCATCTTCTCTCGCTTCTTTCTTCCTGCTCCTCTCTTTTTGCCACCTTCTCCCTCCTGTGCTCTCTAGGCCCTTTGGGGAAGGGAACAGCATTCATTGAGCGCCTCCTCTTTGCCCCATGATTCGCCTGCGCCGCCTCCTCTGCCATTGCCTCCACCCTTCTGCTCCGTCCTGTCACCTCCTTGGCCAGGCTTGCTTCACATGTGTCTTCTTTTTCCTCTTGCTGTCTCTCTCCTCCAAGAAAGAAAACATGCATTTATTGAGCACCTCCTGTGTACTTCACCTGCACGATAGCATGTCCTCTTCCTCATTTTCTCCCTTCTCCCCAGCTCCCTGCTCCAGCTTCTCCCCTTCCTCTCTGCCCCGCTGGCTCTCTCCTGGGGCAGGACTGGGCATGTATGAGTGCCTGCTGTGTGCCACTGCTCCTATCAGCTGTCTGTCTGTCCTGGCTTGCCGCACAAGCCCTGTTCTCTCTTCTCTCACCCTCTTGGCTTGCTTTCCTCCTCCTCTGTCCCTGCAGCCAGGGAGGGGAGTGGGTATTTATTAAGTGCCTACTGTATTCCCACTGCTTTACCTACACTGTCTCCTTCCATCACAGCTTCCATTTTCTCTGCTGGGGCTTCCTCTGCCTCTCCTTTTCCTCCTGTCTTCATTCTCTTGGGAAGAGAACGAACAGTTAAGAGCACCCACTGTATGCCTGGCTCTTGCCACCCCGGCCCTCTCTCCTCAGGCTGTTTCTTGCTCTGTTTTTCCTCCTTGGTGGTGGTTTCTTCATTTCTCTTCTGACCTGGCTTCTCTCTCCTGAAGAAGGGAATGAGTGGGCATTGATTGAGCACCAACTGTGTGCCAGGCTTTTCATTAAGCACAGTGTCCCACCCCCCCCCCCCCACACACACACACACTTGGCTGCCTCTTCTCTCCCCTCCTGCTCTTACTCTCCCCCAGAAAAGGGAAGGGAAGGGGCACTAATTATGCACCAACTGCGTGCTGGGCTGCTGGGCGACTCACACTGCCACCTCTCCTTAGATCCTGTGTTCCCCCCGCCCCCTCCCCTCCTGTTCCTCTTCCTTCTCAGCAGGGGAAGTTCTCAATTTTCCAGACACAAGGGCTCTGGGCGCTGTAGAAAGGGCCCATCGTATTTGCCTCGTGGTGCTGGGTGAGGCCAACTGATGAACGATGAGGCTCCAACTGGATTTCCTCACTGGGGGAGAATATATGGGTCATAACAGCCACTGTCTGGGCGGGGAGGGACAAAGGAGACCAGGAGGGAAAGGCAGGGTAGAAAGTGCTCATTCTTCCTCTGGTGGTGAAGCTGGGTGGTTAGGTCCCAGAGGTGCCGCCTTCTTGGTGCTCCCCCACCTCAGGAAGCAGCTGAGGAAACCGAGGCTCTGAAGAGGGTGATTCTCGGAGTCCTGACTCACTGGGGGCCTGTGTCTCCCTCCCTCCGTGAGCCTGGCTGAGGGCCCTTCTTTCCTGGGGTCTGTCTCTCTTCCCTGCCTCTCCCTCTGACTCCCGTCTCTCTCTCCTCCCTGCCATTCTCTGTGCCTCATGCTCTCTGCGCCCCCCCATCTTTTTTCTCTTTCTTGCCTGCTCCTCTGTCTCAGTTTCTCTGCCTCAGTTTCTCTGACACACACCTTCCTGCATGAATCTCCCCCACGCTGGTTTCCTTTGCTCACACCCTCTTGATGAGGCCTTTCTCTTCAGCCTCTCTTCCTCCGCCCTCTCCTCCCGCTCCCCATCCTGACCCGTCTCTACCTCCTGTCCATTTGTCCGTCTCTCCACAAAGGCCCACCCCCAGGTCCCTCTCACCTCCCCTTTCCCCTCCATCCTCAGTTTCGTCTTCTTGAATTCACACACGCACGCAGTGCAGGAGACCAGGGTTCAACCCCTGGGTAGGAAAGATCCCCCGGAGGGGGGCACAGCAACCCACTCCAGTGTTCCTGCCTGGAGAATCCCAGGGACAGAGAGGAGCCTGGAGGGCTAAGTCCGTGGGGTGGAGAAGAGTCAGAGCCTGCTCAGTCATGACTGAGCGGCCAGCACCCTCACTCGCTCTGCCTCTCACCGCAGCCTCTCCTGCTCTCCCCACCATCTCCCCGCACGAGGCTCCCGCTGCCTTCCCGCCCTGTCCTCTCTCGTTCCCACTCGGCTTTCCCTGCATCTTCTTGTGTGCTGAGTCTCAGCCGCGGCATGCGCGTGGGAACTCAGCTGCAGCAGGTGGGACTGCTTCCCTGACCGGGGACTGAACGTGCGCCGCCCGCACTGGGAGCTGGAGTCTCAGCCTCTTTCCACTGGTCTCATCCTCGCTTCCCTCCCCTGCCTTCTCCCCCTCCCCGCCCCTCCTGGCACTGCCCTGCTTTCCCTGGGGACAGCTGCCCACAGCCCCCTCCCCTCAGCTGCCTCTCCGCTCTCCCCCTCCCACACCTGCTCCCGCACAGCGGGTTGGCAGCCCCGCCAACTCCCACAGCAGGGAGGCCCCTCTGCTGACCCGTGGGGCGGGACTGCGTGTCCCCACGTGCTGGTGATATTTTTATCCTGTCTCAGAACACACGGTCCTGTGATGAATGTTTCACAATTTACAGAATTCATTTCATGTCCTGCAGGTCCCAGGACCATCAGCTGCCACGTGTTCATCTGTTTGCAGCTCATCGTTACCCAGGCCGAGCCTTACCGCTCGGGAGGTGGCAAAGCTTCCCTTCCTCCCTGTCCCTGTCTCTCTCTTTCTCTCCCTGTCTCTCTCTTTCTCTCCTGTCTCTCTCTTTCTCTCCCTGTCTCTCTCTTTCTCTCCCTGTCTCTCTCTTTCTCTCCCTGTTTCTCTGTCCTCTCTCTCTCCCTCTCTCTCCCCCTGTATCTCTGTCCCTCTCTCTCTCCCTGTTCTCTCTCCCCCTCTCTGTCTCTCCCCATCTCTCTCTGTCTCCCTGTTTCTGTCTCTCTGTCTCTCCCCCCACCCGCCCGCCACCTCTCTCCCCGCTTCTCTCTACCTGTCTCCGCCCCACCCCCACCCCTCCGCGTCTCTCTCTCCCTGCCTCTCTCCCCCCTCTTCTGTCTCTCTCCCCTGTCTCCTCCCCGCCCCGTCTCTCTCTCTCTCCCCCTGTATCTCTTGTCCCTCTCTCTCTCCCTGTCTCTCTCTCTCTCCGTCTCTCTCTCTCTCCGTCTCTCTCTCCCCCCCGTCTCTTCCCCCCTCCGTCTCTCTCTCTCCCTGTCTCTCTCTTCCCTCTGTCTCTCTCTCCTCCCCTCTCTCTCTCCCCCTGTCTCTCTCTCCCCCTCCTGTCTCTGTCTCTCTCTCCCCCGTCTCTCTCTCCCTGTCTCTCTCTCCCCCGTCTCTCTCTCCTCTCTCCTCTCTCTCTCTCTCCCCGTCTCTCTCTCCTGTCTCTCTCCCTCTCTGTCTCTCCCATCTCTCTCTGTCTCCCTGTTTCTGTCTCTCTGTCTGTCCCCCACAGCCCTCCCCCCCTTCTGTCTCCGCCCCCCCCCCCCCCGTCTCTCTCCCTGCCTCTCTCCCCACCCCGTCTCTCTCTCTCCCCCCTCTTCTGTCTCCTGTCTCTCCCCCTCCCTGTCTCTCTGTCTCCGTGTCTCTCTCCCCACCCACCCCGTCTCTCTCTCTCCCCCTCTTCTGTCTCTCTCGCTGTCTCTCCCCCCTCTCTGTCTCTCTCTCCCCCCTCTCTGTCTCTCTC
>NW_017199039.1:0-7476 GCF_001704415.2 Capra hircus | reverse complement strand
CTCGAGTGGAGACGGGTATGTCGGGGAACTTCTTGAGTTGCAGCAAAGGGTGTGAAGGACCCTTTGGAAGTTCCAGAGGTTTGGTGTGATTAGCCTCGAGAGGTCTCAGGGAAATGGGCCTCCTCTCGCCTGGAGGGAGAACCTCCTGGATTTTCTCGAGTTGCGGCGGTGCTCTCGACTTACGACGGGGACCTCAGGGACCCGCTCTTGGCCTCAGGAAAGGCCAGTCCCCAGGAGTGTTGCTTGGGGGCTCTCGGGATTCCTCTGCCGTCCATGTCGGTACCTAAGACCTTGTGTGGAGTCGGTGCCGGAACCTGAGGATTCCTCTCCAGTGCTGACATGGACCTTGGGGTACTTCTGGGGTCTCCCCAGGGGAGTCATTCCTCGTCTCGATGGGGGCATGCACGTGCGCTTTCCTGCCGAGCTGTAGCAGCAGTGTCACGCTTCCCTTCGCGTGGATCAAGGGATCTGTGGCTTTCCCTAGAGCTTTCCCACTAGGCCTTCCCACGAGGCTTTCCCACAGGGCTGTCCCACGTCCACCGTGGTGTGAGTCGATCCTCGCTTGAAAGTCGAGGCAGTGCAGGGAAAACAGGTTTCCCTGGAATGGACTGAGACATCTGGGGGACTCTGGGAATGGTGGCACGACCCTGGAGTTCCTCGCGCCTGTCCTGTGGAGAATGCTTCCTCATGAGATGCGCCGGGATCGCCGGGAATTCTTTCCCAACCACGCAGGGAAAGGATCCCCTCCTCGAGCTAGGAGGCGCAAACGGGGCTCCTCTGCATGTGGGCGGGACTCTCGTGCTTCCTCTCGAGTGGAGACGGGTACGTCGGGAACTACTTGAGTTGCAGCAAGGTGTTGAAGGACCCTTAGGAAGTTCAAGAGGTAAGGTGTGATTAGCCTCGAGACCTCTCAGCTGAAATGGGCCTCATCTCGCCTGGAGGGGAGAACCTCCTGGATTTTCTCGAATTGCGGCAGGTGCTCTCGACTTACGACGGGGACCTCAGGGACACGCTCTGGTGGCCTCAGGAAAGGCCAGTCCCCATGCGAGTTGCTCGGGGCCTCTCGGGATTCCTCTCCCTTCGATGCCGGGGCCTAAGATCTTGTGTGGAGTCGGTGCCGGAACCTGAGGATTCCTCTCCAGTGCTCACATGGATCTTGGGGTACTTCTGGAGTCTCCCCAGGGAAGTTAGTCATCGTCTCGAGTGGGGGCATGCACCTGCGCTTTCCTCCCTAGCTGTAGCAGCAGTGTCATGCTCCCGTCGCGTGGATCAAGGGATCGGTTGGCTTTCCTCGAGGCTTTCCCACGAGACTTTCCCACAGGGCTGTCCCACGTGCCACCGTGGTGTGAGTCTATCCTCGGCTTGAAAGTCGAGGCAGTGCAGGGAAAAACAGGTTTCCCTGGAATGGACTGAGACATCTGGGGGACTCTGGGAATCGTGGCACCACCCTGGAGTTCCTCTCGCCCTTTCCTGTGGAGAGCGCCTCCTCTTGAGATGCGAGGGGAACGCCCGGAATTTTTTCCCGAACACGCAGTGAAAGGTTCCCTCCTCAAGAGCTAGGAGGCGGAAAACGGGGCTCCTCTGGATGTGATCGGACTCTCGTGCTTCCTCTCAAGTGGAGACGGGTATGTCGGGGAACTTATTGAGTTGCAGCAAGGGTGTGAATGACCCTTTGGAAGTTCCAGAAGTTAGCTGTGATTAGCCTCGAGACACCTCAGCGGAAATGGGCCTCATCTCGCCTGGAGGGAAAACCTCCTGGATTTTCTCCAGTTGCGGCTGGTGCTCTGGACTTACGAAGGGGACTTTAGGGACCCGATCTGGTTTCCTCAGGAAAGGCCAGTCCCCATGCGAGTTGCTCGGGGGCCTCTCGGGATTCCTCTTCCGTCGATGCTGGGGCCTAAGTCCTTGTGTGGAGTCCATGCCGGAACCTGGGATTCCTCTCCAGTGCTGACATGAATCTTGGGGTACTTCTGGAGTCTCCCCAGGGGAGTCAGTCCTTGTCTCGAGTGGGGGCCAGCACATGAGCTTTCCTCCCGATGTAGCAGCAGTGTCGAGCTTTCCTTCGCGTGGATCAAGGGATCTGTGGCTTTCCCTCGAGGCTTTCGAGGCTTTTCGCACAGGGCTGTCCCACAGCCACCGTGGCGTGAGTCGATCCTCGGCTTGAAAGTCGAGGCAGTGCAGGAAATCAGTTTTCCCTGGAATGAAATGAGACATCTGGGGGAGTCTGGAATGGTGGCACGACCCTGGAGTTCGTCTCCCTTTCCTGTGGAGAGCGCCTCCTCTTGAGATGCGACAGGAACGCCGGTAATTCTTTCCCGTACACCCAGCGATTGGATCCCTCCTCTCGAGCTAGGAGACGGAAATGGGGCTTCTCTGGATGTGGCGGGACTTTCGTGCTTCCTCTCGAGTGGAGACGGGTATGTCGGGGGACTTCTGAGTTGCAGCAAGGGTGTGAAGGACCCTTTGGAAGTTCCAGAGGCTACGTGTCATTAGCTCGAGATGCCTCAGCGGAAATGGGCCTCATCTCGCCTGGAGGGGAGAACCTCCTGGATTTTCTCGAGTTGGGCAGGTGCTCTCGCCTTACGACGGGGACCTCAGGGACCCGCTCTGGTGGCCTCAGGAAAGGCCAGTCCCCATGCGAGTTGCTCGGGCCCTCTCGGATTCCTCTCCGTCGATGCCCGGGCCTAAGACCTTGTGTGGAGTCGGTGCCGGGACCTGAGGCATCCTCTCCAGTGCTGACATGGATCCTGGAATACTCTGGAGTCTCCCCAGGGAAGTCAGTCCTCGTCTCGTTTGGGGGCATTCACGTGCCGCTTTCCTCCCGAGCTGTAGCACAGTGTCACGCTTCCCTTCGCGTGGATCAAGGGATCTGTGGCTTTCCCTTGAGGCTTTCCCACGAGGCTTTTCCCACGATGCTTTCCCACAGGGCTGTCCCACGTGCCACCGTGGTGTGAGTCGATCCTCGGCTTGAAAGTCGAGGCAGTGCAGGGAAAAGAGATTTCCCTGGAATGGACTGAGACATCTGGGGGTCTCTGGGAATGGTGTCACGACCCTGAAGTCCCTCTCGCCTTGCCTGTGGAGAGCGCTTCAACTTGAGATGCGACGGGAACGCCGGGAATTCTTTCCCGACCACGCAGTGAAAGGACCCCTCCTCTCGAGCTATGAGGCGGATACGGAGATCCTCTGGATGTGGGCGGGATTCTCTTGCTTCATCTCGAGTGGAGACGGGTATGTCGGGGAACTTCTTGAGTTGCAGCAAGGGTGTGAAGGACCCTTTGGAAGTTCCAGAGGTTAGCCGTGATTAGCCTCGAGACGCCTCAGCGGAAATGGGCCTCATCTCGCATGGAGAGGAGAACCTCCTGGATTTTCTCGGGTTGTGGCTGGTGCTCTCGACTTACGACGGGGACCTCAGGGACTCTCTCTGGTGGTCTCAGGAAAGGCCAGTCCCCATGTGAGTTGCTCGGTGCCTCTCGGATTCCTGTCCCGTCGATGCCGGGGCCTAAGACCTTGTGTGGAGTCGGTGCCAGGAACCTGAGGATTCCTCGCCAGTGCTGACATGGACCTCGGGGTACTTCTGGGGTCTCCCCAGGGGAGTCATTCCTCGTCTCGATGGGGGGCATGCACGTGCGCTTTCCCTGCCGAGCTGTAGCAGCAGTGTCACGCTTCCCTTCGCGTGGATCAAGGGATCTGTGGCTTTCCCTAGAGCTTTCCCACTAGGCCTTCCCACGAGGCTTTCCCACAGGGCTGTCCCACGTGCCACCGTGGTGTGAGTTGATCCTCGGCTTGAAAGTGGAGGCAGTGCAGGGAAAACAGGTTTCCCTGGAATGGACTGAGACATCTGGGGGACTCTGGGAATGGTGGCACGACCCTGGAGTTCCTCTCGCCTTTCCTGTTGATAGTGCCTGCACTTGAGATGCGACGGGAACGCCAGGAATTCTTTCCCGACCACGCAGGGAAAGGATCCCTCCTCTCGAGCTAGGAGGCGGAAATGGGGCTCTTCTGGATGTGGGCGGGACTTTCGTGCTTCCTCTCGAGTGGAGACGGGTATGTCGGGGAACTTCTTGAGTTGCAGCAAGGGTGTGAAGGACCCTTTGGAAGTTCCAGAGGTTAGGTGTGATTATCCTCGAGACGCCTCAGCGGAAATGGGCCTCATCTCGCCTGGAGGGGAGAACCTCCTGGATTTTCTCGAGTTGCCTCAGGTGCTCTCGACTTACGACGGGGACCTCAGGGACCCGCTCTGGTGGCCCCAAGAATGGCCAATCCCCATGCGAGTTGCTCTGGGGCCTCTCGGGATTCCTCTCCCGTCGATGCCGGGGCCTAAGACCTTGTGTGGAGTCGGTGCCAGAACCTGAGGATTCCTCTCCAGTGCTGACATGGATCTTGGGGTACTTCTGGAGTCTCGCCAGGGGAGTCAGACCTCGTTTCGAGTGGGGGCATGCACGTGCGCTTTCCTCCTGAGCTGTAGCAGCAGTATCACGCTTCCCTTTGCATGGATCAAGGGACTGTAGCTTCCCCTCGAGGCTTTCCCACTAGGCCTTCCCATGAGGCTTTCCCACAGGGCTGTCCCACGTGCCACCGTGGTGTGAGTCGATCCTCGGCTTGAAAGTCGAGGCAGTGCAGGGAAAACAGGTTTCCCTGGAATGGACTGAGACATCTGGGGGACTCTGGGAATGGTGGCACGACCCTGGAGTTCCTCTCGCCTTTCCTGTGGAGAGCGCCTCCTCTTGAGATGCGACGGGAACGCCGGGATTCTTTCCCCAACACGCAGGGAAAGGATCCCCCCTGTCGAGCTAGGAGGCGGAAACGGGGCTCCTCTGGATGTGGGCGTGTCTCTCGTGCTTCCTCTCGAGTGGAGACGGGTATGTCGGGGAACTTCTTGAGTTGCAGCAACGGTGTGAAGGACCCTTTGGAAGTTCCAGAGGTTTGGTGTGATTAGCCTCGAGAGGTCTCACCGGAAATGGGCCTCCTCTCGCCTGGAGGGGAGAACCTCCTGGATTTTCTCGAGTTGCGGTCGGTGCTCTCGACCTACGACGGGGACCTCAGGGACCCGCTCTTTTGGCCTCAGGAAAGGCCAGTCCCCAGGAGTGTTGCTTGCGGGGCTCTCGGGATTCCTCTGCCGTCAATGTCGGTACCTAAGACCTTGTGTGGAGTCGGTGCCGGAACCTGAGGATTCCTCTCCAGTGCTGACATGGACCTTGGGGTACTTCTGGGGTCTCCCCAGGGGAGTCATTCCTCGTCTCGATGGGGGGCATGCACGTGCGCTTTCCTGCCGAGCTGTAGCAGCAGTGTCACGCTTCCCTTCGCGTGGATCAAGGGATCTGTGGCTTTCCCTAGAGCTTTCCCACTAGGCCTTCCCACGAGGCTTTCCCACAGGGCTGTCCCACGTGCCACCGTGGTGTGAGTTGATCCTCGGCTTGAAAGTGGAGGCAGTGCAGGGAAAACAGGTTTCCCTGGAATGGACTGAGACATCTGGGGGACTCTGGAATGGTGGCACGACCCTGGAGTTCCTCGCGCCTGTCCTGTGGAGAATGCTTCCTCATGAGATGCGCCGGGATCGCCGGGAATTCTTTCCCAACCACGGCAGTGAAAGGACCCCTCCTCTCGAGCTATGAGGCGGAAACGGAGATCCTCTGGATGTGGGCGGGATTCTCTTGCTTCATCTCGAGTGGAGACGGGTATGTCGGGGAACTTGTTGAGTTGCAGCAAGGGTGTGAAGGACCCTTTGGAAGTTCCAGAGGTTAGCCGTGATTAGCCTCGAGACGCCTCAGCGGAAATGGGCGTCATCTCGCATGGAGAGGAGAACCTCCTGGATTTTCTCGAGTTGCGGCCGGTGCTCTCGACTTACGACGGGGACCTCAGGGACTCTCTCTGGTGGTCTCAGGAAAGGCCAGTCCCCATGTGAGTTGCTCGGTGGCCTCTCGGATTCCTGTCCCGTCGATGCCGGGGCCTAAGACCTTGTGTGGAGTCGGTGCCGGGACCTGAGGCATCCTCTCCAGTGCTGACATGGATCCTGGAATACTCTGGAGTCTCCCCAGGGAAGTCAGTCCTCGTCTTGTTTGGGGGCATTCACGTGCGCTTTCCTCCCGAGCTGTAGCACAGTGTCACGCTTCCCTTCG
This sequence comes from Capra hircus, assembly GCF_001704415.2. NCBI lineage: Eukaryota > Metazoa > Chordata > Mammalia > Artiodactyla > Bovidae > Capra > Capra hircus. Next base: position 1,360 of record NW_017199039.1, on the reverse strand, counting down.
CGTGGATCAAGGGATCTGTGGCTTTCCCTTGAGGCTTTCCCACGAGGCTTTCCCACGATGCTTTCCCACAGGGCTGTCCCACGTGCCACCCGTGGTGTGAGTCGATCCTCGGCTTGAAAGTCGAGGCAGTGCAGGGAAAAGAGATTTCCCTGGAATGGACTGAGACATCTGGGGGTCTCTGGAATGGTGTCACGACCCTGAAGTCCCTCTCGCCTTGCCTGTGGAGAGCGCTTCAACTTGAGATGCGACGGGAACGCCGGGAATTCTTTCCCGACCACGCAGTGAAAGGACCCCTCCTCTCGAGCTATGAGGCGGATACGGAGATCCTCTGGATGTGGGCGGGATTCTCTTGCTTCATCTCGAGTGGAGACGGGTATGTCGGGGAACTTCTTGAGTTGCAGCAAGGGTGTGAAGGACCCTTTGGAAGTTCCAGAGGTTAGCCGTGATTAGCCTCGAGACGCCTCAGCGGAAATGGGCCTCATCTCGCATGGAGAGGAGAACCTCCTGGATTTTCTCGGTTGTGGCTGGTGCTCTCGACTTACGACGGGGACCTCAGGGACTCTCTCTGGTGGTCTCAGGAAAGGCCAGTCCCCATGTGAGTTGCTCGGTGGCTCTCGGATTCCTGTCCCGTCGATGCCGGGGCCTAAGACCTTGTGTGGAGTCGGTGCCGGAACCTGAGGATTCCTCGCCAGTGCTGACATGGACCTTGGGGTACTTCTGGGTCTCCCCAGGGGAGTCATTCCTCGTCTCGATGGGGGCATGCACGTGCGCTTTCCTGCCGAGCTGTAGCAGCAGTGTCACGCTTCCCTTCGCGTGGATCAAGGGATCTGTGGCTTTCCCTAGAGCTTTCCCACTAGGCCTTCCCACGAGGCTTTCCCACAGGGCTGTCCCACGTGCCACCGTGGTGTGAGTTGATCCTCGGCTTGAAAGTGGAGGCACTGCAGGGAAAACAGGTTTCCCTGGAATGGACTGAGACATCTGGGGGACTCTGGGAATGGTGGCACGACCCTGGAGTTCCTCTCGCCTTTCCTTTGATTGCCTCATGAGATGCGACGGGAACGCAGGAATTCTTTCCCGACCACGCAGGGAAAGGATCCCTCCTCTCGAGCTAGGAGGCGGAAATGGGGCTCTCTGGATGTGGGCGGGACTTTCGTGCTTCCTCTCGAGTGGAGACGGGTATGTCGTCGGGAACTTCTTGAGTTGCAGCAAGGGGTGTGAAGGACCCTTTGGAAGTTCCAGAGGTTAGGTGTGATTATCCCTCGAGACGCCTCAGCGAAATGGGCCTCATCTCGCCTGGAGGGGAGAACCTCCTGGATTTTCTCGAGTTGCTCAGGTGCTCTCGACTTACGACGGGGACCTC
>NW_017199038.1:0-7476 GCF_001704415.2 Capra hircus | reverse complement strand
GAGATCAACTCACACCACGGTGGCACGTGGGACAGCCCTGTGGGAAAGCCTCGAAAGAAAGCCTCCGACGGAAGCACAGATCCTTGATCCACGGAAGGGAAGCCAACACTGCTGCTACAGCTAGGAGGGAAAGCGCACGTGCATGGCCCAATCGAGATGAGGTCTGACTCCCTGGGGAGACTCCAGAAGTTCCCCAAGATCCATGTCAGCACTGGAGAGGAATCCTCAGGTTCGGCACCGACTCCACACAAGGTCTTAGGGCCCCGCATCGACGGGAGAGGAATCCCGAGAGTCCCCGAGCAACTCGCATGGGGACTGGCCTTTCCTGAGGCCACCAGAGCGGTCCTGAGGTCCCCGTCTTAAGTCGAGAGCACCTGCCGCAACTCGAGAAAATCCAGGAGGTTCTCCCCTCCAGGCGAGATGAGGCCCATTTCCGCTGAGGCGTCTCGAGGCTAATCACACCTAACCTCTGGAACTTCCAAAGGGTCCTTCACACCTTGCTGCAACTCAAGAAGTTCCCCGACTTACCCGTCTCCATTCGAGAGGAAGCACGAGAGTCCCGCCCACATTCCAGAGGAGAACCGTTACTGCCTCCTAGCTCAAGAGGAGGGATCCTTTCCCTGCGAGGTCGGGAAAGAATTCCCGCCTTCCGTCGCATCTCAAGAGGAGGCTCTCTCCAAAGAAAGGCGAGAGGAACTCCAGGGTCGTGCCACCATTCCCAGAGTCCCCCAGATGTCTCAGTCCATTCCAGGGAAACCTGTTTTCCCTGCAGTGCCTCGACTTTCAAGCCGAGGATCGACTCACACCACGGTGGCACGTGGGACAGCCCTGTGGGAAAGCCTCGTGGGAAAGCCACAGATCCCTTGATCCATGCGAAGGGAAGCGTGACACTGCTGCTACAGCTCGGAGGAAATCGAACGTGCATGCCCCACTCGAGACGAGGACTGACTCCTCTGGGGAGACTCCAGAAGTACCCGAAGATCCATGGCAGCACTAGAGAGGAATCCTCAGGTTCCGGCACCGACTCCACACAATGTCTTAGGCCCCGTATCGACGGAAGGGAATCCCGAGAGGCCCCGAGCAACTCACATGGGGACTGGCCTTTCCTGAGGCCACCAGAGCGGGTCCCTGAGGTCCCAGTCGTAAGTCGAGATCACTGCCGCAAGTCCAGAAAATCCAGGAGGTTCCACCCTCCAGGCGAGATGAGGCCCATTTCTGCTGAGGCGTCTCGAGGCTAATCACATCTACCCTCTGGAACTTCCAAAGTGTCATTCACACCCTTGCTGCAACTCAAGAAGTTCCCGACATACCCGTCTCCACTCGAGAGGAAACACCAGAGTCCCGCCCACATCCAGAGGAGCCCCGTTTCCGCCTCATAGCTTGAGACGAGGGATCCTTTCCCTGCCTGGTCGGGAAAGAATTCCCGGCGTTCCCGTCGCATCTCAAGAGGAGGCGCTCTCCACAGGAAAGGCGAGAGGAACTCCAGGGTCGTGCCACCATTCCAGAAGATGTCAGTCCAGGGAAACTGTTTTCCCTTCACTGCCTCGACTTTCAAGCCGAGAATCAACTCACACTACGGTGGCACGTGGGACAGCCCTGTGGGAAAGCCTCGTGGGAAAGCCTGGTGGATAGCCTCGAGGGAAAGCCACAGATCCCTTGATATACGCGAAGGGAAGCGTGAGACTGCTGCTACAGCTCGGGAGGAAAGCGCACGTGCATGCCCCCACTCGAGAGGAGGACTGACTCCCTGGGGAGACTCCAGAAGTACCCCAAGATCCATGTCAGCACTGGAGAGGAATCCTCAGGTTCCGGCACCGACTCCACACAAGATCTTAGGCCCCGGCATCGAGGGTAGAGGAATCCCGAGAGGCCCCCGAGCAACTTGCATGGGGACTGGCCTTTCCTGAGGCCACCAGAGCGGGTCCCTGAGGTCCCCGTCGTAAGTCGAAAGCACCTGCCGCAACTCGAGAAAATCCAGGAGGTTCTCCCCTCCAGGCGAGATGAGGCCCATTTCCGCTGAGGCGTCTCGAGGCTAATCACACCTAACCTCTGGAACTTCCAAAGGGTCCTTCACACCCTTGCTGCAACTCAAGAAGTTCCCGACATACCCGTCTCCGCTCGAGAGGAAGCACGAGAGTCCCGCCCACATCCAGAGGAGCCCCGTTTCCGCCTCCTAGCTCGAGAGGAGGGATCCTTTCCCTGCGTGGTCGGGAAAGAATTCCGGCGTTCCCGGCGCATCTCAAGAGGAGGCGCTCTCCACAGGAAAGGCAAGAGGAACTCGAGGGTCGTGCCACCATTCCCAGAGTCCGCCAGAAAATTCCTTGTCGGGAATTTTATTGGCCTTCCGCGTAAACCTAGCTATTCAGCCTTTTTCCTCCAGTTAATCTTCTTACTACCTATAATTTCTTAATCTCATCTTACATTAATAAATACACAAGACTTTCCACGTCAACGCCGTCCATCCATCGAATTCCCTGGATCCAGCGGGGCTGGACCCCGGCACACTGAGATATCTGGGGACTCTTGGAATGATGGCACGACACTGGAGTTTCTCTCGCCTTTCCTGTGGAGAGCGCCTCCTCTTGAGATGCGACGGGAACACCGGGAATTCTTTCCGGAACATACAGGGAAAGGATACCTGACCGCGAGGTACGAGGCGGAAACGGGGCTCTCTGGATGTGGGCGGGACTCTCGTGCTTCCTCTCGAGTGGAGTCAGGTATGTTGGGGAACTTCTTGAGTTGTAGCAAGGGTGTGAAGGACCCTTTGGAAGTTCCAGGGTTAGGTGTGATTAGCCTCGAGACGCCTGAGCGGAAATGGGCCTCATCTCGCCTGGAGGGGAGAACCTCCTGGATTTTCTCGAGTTTCGGCAGGTGCTCTTGACTTACGACGGGGACCTCAGGGACCCGCTCTGGTGGCCTCAGGAAAGGCCAGTCCCCATGCGAGTTGCTCGGGGCCTCTCGGGATTCCTCTCCCTTCGACGCCGGGGCCTAAGACCTTGTGTGGAGTCGGTGCCGGAACCTGAGGATTCCTCTCCAGTGCTGACATGCATCTTACGGTACTTCTGGAGTCTCCCCAGGGGAGTCAGTCCTCGTCTCGAGTGGGGCATGCACGTTCGCTTTCCTCCCGAGCTGTAGCAGAACTGTCACGCTTCCCTTCCCTTGGATCAAGGGATCTGTGGCTTTCCCTCGAGGCTTTCCCAGGCTTTCCCACGAGGCTTTCCCACAGGGCTGTCCCACGTGCCACCGTGGTGTGAGTCGATCCTCGGCTTGAAAGTCGAAGCAGTGCAGGGAAAACAGGTTTCCCTGGAATGGACTGAGACATCTGGGGGACTCTGGGAATGGTGGCACGACCCTGGAGTTCCTCTCGCCTTTCCTGTGGAGAGCGCCTCCTCTTGAGATGAGACAGGAACGCCGGGAGTTCTTTCCTGACCATGCAGGGAAAGGATCCCTCCTCTCGAGCTAGGAGGCGGAAACGGGGCTCCTCTGTATGTGGGCGGGACTCTCGTTCTTCCTCTCGAGTGGAGAGGGTATGTAGGGGATCTTCTTGAGTTGCAGCAAGGGTGTGAAGGACCCTTTGGAAGTTCCAGAGGTTAGGTGTGATTAGACTCGAGACGTCTCAGCGGAAATGGGCCTCATCTCGACTGCAGGGGAGAACCTCCTGGGTTTTCTCGAGTTTCAGCAGGTGCTCTCCAGTTACGACCGGGACTTATGTAACCCGCTCTGGTCCGCTCAGGTAATGCCAGTCGACTTGCGAGTTGCTAAGGGCCTCTCGGGATTCCTCTCCGGTCGATGACGGGGCCTAAGACCTTTTTTTGGAATCGGTGCCCGAACCTGAGGTTTCCTCTCCAGTGCTGAAATGGATCTTGGGGTACTACTGGAGTCTCCACAGGGGAGTCATCTTCGTCTCCAATGGGGGCATGCACGTGCGCTTTTCTCCCGAGCATTAGGAGCAGAGTCAATTTTCCCGTTGGGTTGATCAAGGGTTTCTTGTTTTCCCTCGAGGCTTTCCCACGTGGCTTTCCCACGAGGCTTTCCCACAGGGCTGTCCCACGTGCCACCATCGTGTGAGTCGGTCCTCCGCGTGAACGTCGAGGCAGTGCAGGGTAAACAAGTTCCTCTGGAAAGGACTGAGTCATCTGGGGGACTCTTGGAATGGTGGAACGACCCTGGAGTTCCTCTCACCTTTCTTGTGGAGCGTGCCTCCTCTTGAGATGCGACAGGTACGACAGGAATTTTCCCCGGCCAATCAGGGAAAGCATCCCTCACATTGAGCTAGGAGGGGAATTGGGGCTCCTCTGGATGTGGGTGGTACCCTGGTGATTCCTATGTAGTGGCGACGGGTCTCTTCTGGATCTTCTTGAGTTGCAACAAGGGTGTGAAGGACCCTTTGGAAGTTCCAGAGGTTAGGTGTGATTAGCCTCGAGACGTCTCAGTGGAAATGGGCCTCATCTCGCCTGAAGGGGAGAATCTCCTTCATTTTCTCGAGTTGTGGCAGGTGCTCTCGACTTACGACGGGGACCTCAGGGACCCGTTCTGTTGGCCTTAGGAAGACCAGTCCCCATGCGAGTTGCTAGAGGGCCTCTCGGGATTCCTCACCGGTAGATGCCGGGGCCCAAGACCTTCGGGGAGTGGGGGCCAGAACCTGAGTATTCCTCTCCAGTGCTGACATGTTTTTTGGGATACTTCTGAAGTCTCCCAAGGGGAATCAGTCCTCGTCTCGAGTGGGGGCATGTGCATGCTCTTTCCTCCCGAGCTGTAGCAGCAGTGTCATGCTTCCCGTCGCGTGGATCAATGGATCTGTGGCTTTTCCTCTAGGCTTTTCCTAGAGGATTTCCCACGAGGCTTTCCCACAGGGCTGTCCCCGTGCCACCGTGGTGTGAGGCGATCCTCGGCATGAAAGTTTAAGCACTCTGTAAAAACAAGATCCTCTGGAATGGACTGAGACATCTGGGGACGCTTGGAATGGTGGACCATGGAGTTCCTCTCTCCCTTCCTGTGGAGAGCGCCTCCACCTGAGATGCGACGGGAATGCCGGAAGTTCTTTCCCGAAAGCAGGGAAAGGATCCCTCATCTCTAGCTAGGAGGATGAAACGGGGCTACTCTGGATGTGGGCAGGACCCTCGTGTTTCCTCTCGAGTGGAGATGGGAATGTCGGGGAACTTCTTGAGTTGCAGCAAGGGTGTGAAGGACCCTTTGGAAGTTCCAGAGATTAGATGTAATTAGCCTCGAGACACCTCATTGGAAATGGGCCTCATCTCGCCTGGAGGGGAGAACCTCCTGGATTTTCTCGAGTTGCGGCAGGTGCTCCCGACTTACGACGGGGACCTCAGGGACCCGCTCTGGTGACTTCATCAAAGTCCAGTCCCCATGCCAGATGCTGGGGGCTTCTCTTGATAACTCTCCTGTTGATGCCCGGGCCGAACAACTTGTGTGGATTCGGGGCCGGAACCTGAGGTTTCCTCAGCAGTGCTGACATGGATATTGGGGTTCTTCTGGAGTCTCACCTGGAGAGTCAATCCTCCTCTCAAGTGAGGGCACGCACGTGTGCTTTCCTCCCGAGCTGTAGCAGCAGGGTCACGCTTCCCGTCGTGTGGATCAAGGGATCTGTGGCTTTCCCTGGAGGCTTTCCCACGAGGCTTTCTCACAGGGCTTTCCCTCGTGCGTGGTGTGAGTTGATCCTCAGCGTGAAAGACGAGGCAGTGCAGGGAAAACAGGTTCCTCTGAATTGGACTGATGCTGGGAGCCAGTATGAGGACTCCCGCCCGTGATAACGTCATGAGGAAGAAAGCTGACATAGGCATGGTGTGTTCAGACTTCAGGGACCCCTCTGGAAGTTCCTATGCACGTACCCCAACAAAAATCTGCCGGCTTTTTTTCTGCTTTTCCACTCTTCTGACATTTTCTGGAAAAAGTCAATTCAGGGCTTTAGTCTTCTGCATTTGAAAGAGTGTTTCAATCCAAAAACCCTCTGAATGCTTTCTAGCCTGCCTGCAGGACTCGTACAGCTGGGCATGTGATTGTTTGAGGCCTCCTTTCCCCAGGAGGCACAGGAAGCTTAAAGCATCCTAGGAATGTAGGGGCATCCGAGGAGTCAAAATCTTTATAATAGGACTGATTAAAAGTTTCATTTTTTGGTCAATGCTTGCTGCTAAATTTTCATATCCTTTATTTTTAGATAGAGTTGGTATATTAAAAAAACAAGTAGTAGACCTGGTATTAGCAACATTAGATCTTTGAGTTAAGTACCTTCTTTGTTATATACCCACTGCACCTTTGTTCTATAGAGATGTAACTTTAATGCTTTAAGGAAATGCAGATTAAAGAAAAACACTTCAGAGGAAACAAAATTAACATTCATTAAGGAAGAGAGCCAAAAAGTGTTTAACAAGCCTCTTGGCCAGAAGATAATGTAAATCACCAGAGACCTTTTGTATACAAAATAATGTACAGAAAGAGTCTGGGGTGCGAACGCTACATAATTTTGTGTTACCCATTGAACTCCATGTTTTATCAAAAGTATAAAAGGCTTTATGAACAATAAAGGATGGGGCCAGTTTCTCGGACCAGTTTCTCGAACTAGTCTCTCGCCTGGTTTCTTGGGACTCAGGCTCCCCCGTGTCTTTTTCTCTCTTTCTTCTTCTCTCCCTTTCCTTCTCTCTGCTTTTTACTTTAACTTCAGGCTGAATCTCCACCAGGGGCGCGGAGGCTCGTCAGGTCTACTTACTTGCCTGGCTGTTAAGACCTGCACGAAAGGGAGCTTAAGGCGAGGCACCCTTAGATATTCAAGCAGGGCTGGTGGCCCAACGTAGATGGTGAAAATTCCTTGTCTGGAATTTTATTGGTCTTCCACGTAAACCAAAGCTATTCAGGCCTTTTCCTCCAGTTAATCTTCTTACTACACTATAATTTCTTAATCTAATCTTACATTAATAAATAAAAAAGACTTTCCACGACAACGCCGTCCATCCGTCGAATTCCTGGATCCAGCGGGGCTGGACCCCGGCAGACTGAGATATCTGGGGGACTCTTGGAATGGTGGCACGACCTGGAGTTCCTCGCCGCTTTCCTGTGGAGAGCGCCTCCTCATGAGATGCGACGGGAACACCGGGAATTCTTTCCCGAACATGCAGGGAAAGGATACCTGACCTCGAGGTGTGAGGCGGAAACGGGGCTCCTCTGGATGTGGGCGGATTCTCGTGCTTCTTCTCGAGTGGAGTCAGGTATGTCGGAGAACTTCTTGAGTTGGCAGCAAGGGTGCGAAGGAACCTTTGGAAGTTCCAGATGTTAGGTATGGTTAGCCTCGAGACGCCTCAGAGGAAAAGGGCCTCATCTCGCCTGGAGGGGAGAACGTCCTGGATTTTCTCGAGTTGCGGCAGGTGCTCTTGACTTACTACGGGGACCTCAGGGACCCGCTCTGGTGGCCTCAGGAAAGGCCAGTCCCATGCAAGTTGCTGGGGGCCTCTCGAGATTCCTCTC
>NW_017199037.1:0-7477 GCF_001704415.2 Capra hircus | reverse complement strand
AAGTTCCAGAGGTAAGGTGTGATTAGTCTTGAGACACCTCAGCGGAAATGGTCCTCATCTCGCCTGGAAGGGAGAACCTCCTGGATTTTCTCAAGTTGCTGCTGGTGCTCTCGACCTACACGGGACCTCAGGACCCGCTCTGGTGGCCTCAGGAAAGGCCAGTCCCCATGCGAGTTGCTCGGGGAGACTCACGGATTCCTCTCCCGTCGATGCTGGCCTAAGACCTTTGTGGAGTCGGTGCCGTAAAGTGAGGGTTCCTCTCCAGTGCTGACATGGATCTTGGGGTACTTCTGGAGTCTCCCCAGGGGAGTCAGTCCTCGTCTCGAGTGGGGCATGCACGTGTACTTTCCTCCCGACCAGAGCAGCAGTGTCACGCTTCCCTTGGCGTGGATCAAAGCATCTGTCGCTTTCCCTCGAGCTTTCCCACCAGGCTTTCCCACAGCGCTGTCCCACGTGCCACCGTGGTGTGAGTCGATCCTCGCTTGAAAGTCGAGGCAGTGCAGGGAAAACAGGTTTCCCTGGAATGGACTGAGACATCTGGGACTCTGGGGATGGTGGCACGACCCTGGAGTTCCTCTCGCCTTTCCTGTGGACAGCGCCTCCTCTTGAGATGCGACGGGAACACCGGGAATTCTTTCCCGACCGCGCAGGAAAAGGATCCCTCCCTCTCGAACTTGGAGGCGGAAACGGGGCTCCTCTGGATGTGGCCGGGACTCTCGTGCTTCCTCTCGAGTGGAGACGGGTATGTTGGGGAAATTCTTGAGTTGCAGAAAGAGTGTGAAGGACGCTTTGTAACTTCCAGAGGTTAGGTGTGATTAGCCTCGAGACGTCTCAGCAGAAATGGTCCTCATCTCGCCTGAAAGGGAGAACCTCCTGGATTTATTTAAGTTGCGGCAGGTGCTCTCGACCTACGACGGGGCCCTCAGGGACCCTCTCTGGTGGCCTCAGGAAAGGCCAGTCCCCATGCAAGTTGCACGGGGACCTCTCGGATCCTCTCCCGTCGGTGCCGGGGCCTAAGAACTTGTGTGGAGTCGGTGCCGGAAACTGAGGTTTCCTCTCCAGTGCTGACATGGATTTTGGAGTACTTCTGGAGTCTCCCCAGGGGAGTCAGTCCTTGTCTCGAGTGGGAGCATGCACGTGCGCTTTCCTCCCGAGCTGCAGCAGCAGTGTCATGGTTCCCTTCGCGTGGATCAAGGGATCTGTGGCTTTCCCTCGAGGCTTTCCCATGAGGCTTTCCCACGACGCTTTCCCACCAGGCTTTCCAACGAGGCTTTTCCCCAGTGATGTCCCACGTGCCACCGTGGAGTCAGTCGATCCTCGGTTAGAAAGTCGAGGCAGTGCCGGGGAAACAGGCTTCCCTGGAATGGACTGAGACATCTGGGGACTCTGGGAATGGTGACACGACCCTGGAGTTCCTCTCGCCTTTCCTGTGGAGAGCGCCCCTCTTGATATGTGACGGGAACGCCGGGAATTCTTTTCCGAACACGCAGGGAAAGGATCCCTCCTGTCGAGCTAGGAGGCGGAAACAGGGCTCCTCTGGATGTGGGCGGGACTCTCGTGCTTCCTCTCGAGTGGAGACGGGTATGTCAGGGAACTTCTTGAGTTGCAGCAAGGGTGTGAAGGGCCCTTTGGAAGGTCCAGAGGTTAGGTGTGATTAGCCTCGAGTCGCCTCTGTGGAAATGGGCTCATCTCGTCTGGAGGGAAGAACCTCCTGGTTTTCTCGAGTTGTGGCAGGTTCTCTCGACTTATGACGGGGACCTCAGGGACTCGCTCTGGTGGCCTCAGGAAGGCCAGTCCCCATGCGAGTGGCTCGGGGCCTCTCGGGATTTCACTCCTATCGATGCCGGGGCCTAAGGCCTTGTGTGGAGTCGGTGCAGGAACCTGAGGATTCCTCTCCTTGCTGACATGGATCTTGGGTACTTCTGGAGTCTCCCCAGGGGAGTCAGTCCTCGTCTCGAGTGGGCGCATGCACATGCGCTTACCTCCCGAGCTGTAGCTGCAGTATCTCGCTTCCCTTCTTGTGGAGTAAGGGATCAGGGGCTTTCCTCCAGTCTTTCCCACGAGGCTTTCCCACGGCTTTCCCAAAGGGCTGTCCCACATGCCACCGTTGTGTGAGTCGATCCTCGGCTTGAGAGCCAAGTTAATGCAGGGAAAGCAGGTTTCCGTGAAATGGACTGAGACATGTGGGGGGACTCTGGGAATGGTGGCACCACCCTGGAGTTCCTCTCTCCTTTCCTGTGGAGAGCGACTCCTCTGAGACGCTATGGGAACACCGGGAATTCTTTCCCGACAACACAGGGAAAGGATCCCTCCTCTCGAGCTAGGAGACGGAAACGGGGCTCCTCTGGATGTGGGCAGGCCTCTCGTGCTTCCTCTCGAGTGGAGACAGGTATGTCAGGGAACTTCTTGAGTTGCAGCAAGGACGTGAAGGACTCTTTGGAAGTTTCAGAGGTTAGGTGTGATTAGCCTCGAGACGTCTCAGCGGAAATGGGCCTCATCTCTCCTGGAAGGCAGAACCTTCTGGATTTTCTCGAGTTGCGGCAGGTGCTCTCGACTTACGACGGGGACCTCAGGGACCCGCTCTGGTGGCCTCAGGAAAGGCCAGTCCCCATGCGTGTTGCTCGGGGGCATCTCGGGATTCCCCTCCCGTCGATGCCCGGGCCTAAGACCTTGTGTGGAGTCAGTGCCGGAACCTGAGGATTCCTCTCCAGTGCTGACATGGATCTTGGGTACTAATGGAGTCTCCCCTAGTGGAGGCAGTCCTCGTCTCGAGTGGGGGCATGCACGTGCGATTTCCTCCCGAGCTGAAGCAGCAGTGTCACGCTTCCCTTCAGCGTGGATCAAGGGATCTGTGTCTTTCCCTCGAGGCTTTCCCACGAGGCTTTCCCACGAGGCCTTCCCACAGGGCTGTGCCACGTGCCACCGTGGTGTGAGTCGATCCTCGGCTTGAATGTCGAGGCAGTGCAGGAAAACAGGTTTCCTGGAATGGAATGAGACATCCGGGGGACTCTGGGAATGGTGCACGACCCTGCAGTTCCTCTCCCCTTTCCTTTGGAGAGCGCCTCCTCTTGAGATGCGATGGGAATGCCGGGAATTCTTTCCCGACCAAGCAGGGAAAGGATCCGTCCTCTCGAGCTACGAGCCGGAAACGGAGCTCCTCTGGATGTGGGCCGGGACCCTCGTGCTTCCTCTTGAGTGGAGACGGGTATGTCGGGGAACTTCTTGAGTTGCAGCATGGCTGTGAAAGACTCTTTGGAAGTTCCAGAGGTCTAGTGTGATTAGCCTTCGAGACACCTCAGTGGAAACGGGCCTCATCTCGCCTGCAGGGGAGAACCTCCTGGATTTTACCGAGTTGCGGCAGGTGCTCTCGACTTACGACGGGGACCTCAGGGACCCGACTGGTGGCTTCAAGGAAAGGCCAGTCCCCATGTGAGTTGCTCGGGGGCCTCTTGGGATTACTCTCCTGTCGATGCCGGGGCCTAAGACCTTGTGTGGAGTTCGGTGCCAGAACCTGAGCATTCTTCTTCAGTGATGACATGGATCTTGGGGTACTTCTGCAGTCTCCACAAGGGAGTCAGTCCTCGTCTCGAGTGGGGGCATGCACGTGCGCTTTCCTCCCGAGATGTAGCAGCAGTATCACGCTTCCCTTCGCGTGGATCATGCGATCTGTGGCTTTCCCTCGAGGCTTTCCCATGAGGCTTTCCCACGAGGCTTTCCCACAGGGCTGTCCCACGTGCCACCGTGGTGTGAGTCAATACTCGGCTTGAAAGTCGAGGCAGTGCAAGGAAAACAGGTTTCCCTCGAATGGACTGAGACATCTGGGGGACTCTGGGAATGGTGGCACGACCCTGGAGTTCCTCTCGCCTATCCTGTGGAGAGCGCTTCCTCTTGAGATGCGACGGGAACCCCGGGAATTCTTTCCCGTCCACTCAGAGAAAGGATCCCTTCTCTCGAGCTAGGAGGCGGAAACGGGCTCCTCTGGATGTGGGCGGGACTCTTGTGCATCCTCTCGAGTGGAGACGGGTATGTCTGGGATCCTCTTGAGTTGCAGCAAGGGTGTGAAGGACCTTTTGGAAGTTCCAGAGGTTAGATGTGATTAGCCTCGAGAGGCCTCAGCGGAAATGGGCCTCATCTCGCCCGGATGGGAGAACCTCTTGGATTTTCTCCTGTTGGGGCAGCTATTCTCGACTTACGATGGGGACCTCAGGGACCCGCTTGGTGGCCTCAGGAAAGGCCAGTCCCCATGCGAGTTGCTCGGGGCCTCTCGGGATTCCCCTCACGTCGATGCCGGGGCCTAAGACCTTTGTGTGGAGTCGGTGCCGGATCCTTAGGATTCCCCTCCAGTGCTGACATGGATCTTGGGGTACTTCTGGAGTCTCCCCAGGGGAGTCAGTCCTCGTCTCAAGTGGGGGCATGCACGTGCGCTTTCCTCTCCGAGATGTAGCAGCAGTGTCATGCTTCCCTTCGCGGGATCAAGGGATCTGTGGCTTTCCCTCGAGGCTTTCCCACCAGGCTTTCCCACGAGGCTTTCCCACAGGGCTGTCCCACGTGCCACCGTTGTGTGAGTCGATCCTCGGCTTGAAAGTCGAGCAGTGCAGGGAAAACAGATTTCCCTGGAATGGACTGAGACATCTGGGGGACTCAGGGAATGGTGGCACGACCCTGGAGATCCTCTCGGCCTTTCCGGCGGAGAGGGCCTCCTCTTGAGATGCGACGGGGAACACCGGGAATTCTTTTCCGACAACGCAGGGAAAGGATCCCTCCTCTCGAGCTAGGAGGCGGAAACGGGGCTCCTCTGGATGTGGGCGGGACTCTCGTGCTTCCTCTCGAGTGGAGACGGGTATGTCAGGGAACTTCTTGAGTTGCAGCAAGGGTGTGAAGGACCCTTTGGAAGTTCCATAGGTTAGGTGTGATTAGCCTCGAGACGCCTCTGCGGAAATGGGCCTCATCTCGCCTGGAGGGGAGTACCTCCTGGAATTTTCTCGAGTTGTGGCAGGCGCTCTAGACTTACGACGGGGACCTTCAGGAACCCGCTCTGGTGGCCACAGGAAAGGCCAGTCCCATGCGAGTTGCTCGGGGGGCCTCTTGTGATTCCCCTCCCGTTAATGCCGGGGCCTAAGATCTTGTGTGGAGTTCGGTGCCGGAACCTGAGGATTCCTCTCCAGTGCTGACATGGATATTTGGGTAATTCTGGAGTCTCCCCAGGGAGTTCAGTCCTCATCTTGAGTGGGGGCATGCACATGTGGTTTCCTCCTGATCTGTAGCAGCAGTGTCACGCTTCCCTTCGCGTGGATCAAGGGATGAGGGCTTTCCCTCGAGGCTTTCCCACGAGGCTTTCCCACAGAGCTGTCCCATGTGCCACCGTGGTGTGAGTCGATCCTCGGCTTGAAAGTCCGAGGTCAGTGCAGGGAAAACAGTTTTCCCTGAATGGACGGAGACATCTGGTTGACTCTGGGAATGGTGGCACGACCCTGGAGTTCCTTTCGACTTTCCTGTGGAGATCGCCTCCTCTTGAGATGCGACGGGAACGCCGGAATTCTTTCCCGACCACGCAGGGAAAGGATCCCACCTCTCGAGTTAGGAGACGGAATCGGGGGCTCCTCTGGATGTGGCCGGGACTCTCGTGCTTCCTCTCAAGTGGAGACGGGTATGGTCGGGGAACTTCTTGAGTTGCAGCAATGGTGTGAAAGACCCATTGGAAGTTCCAAGATATTAGTAAGTGATTAGCCTGGAGACGCCTCAGCGGAAATGGGCCTCATCTCGCCTGGAGGGGAGAACCTAATGTATTTTCTCAGTTGCGGCAGGTGCTCTCGACTTACGAGGGGACCTCAGGGACCCCGCTCTGGTGCCCTCAGGAAAGGCCAGTCCCCATGCGAGTTGCGCGGGGCCTCTCGGGATTCCTCTCCCGTCGATGCCGGGGCCTAAGATCTTGTGTGAGTCGGTGCCGGAACCTGAGGATTCCTCTCCAGTGCTGACATGGATCTTGCGGTACTTCTGGAGTCTCCCAGGGGAGTCAGTCCTCGTCTCGAGTGGGGGCATGCACGTGCGCTTTCCTCCCGAGCTGTAGCAGCAGTGTCACGCTTCCCTTCGCGTGGATCAAGGGATCTGTGGCTTTCCCTACCGAGGCCTTTTCCCACGAGGCTTTCCCATGAGGCCTTTCCCACAGGGCCTTCGTCCCACGTGCCACCGTGGTGTGAGTCGATCCTCGGCCTGAAAGTCGATGCAGTGCTGAGGAAAATAGGTTTCCCTGGAATGGACTGAGACATCTGGAGGACTCTGGGATTGGTGGCACGACCCTGGAGTTCCTCTCGCCTTTCCTGTGGAGAGCGCCTCCTGTTGAGATGCGACGGAAATGCGGGAATTCTTTCCGACCACGCAGGGAAAGGATCCCTCCTCTCGAGCTAGGAGGCGGAAACGGGCTCCTCTGGATGTGGGCGGGACTCTCGTGCTTACACTCGAGTGGAGACGGTTATGTCGGGGAACTTCTTGAGTTGCAGCAAGGGTGTGAAAGACCCTTTGTAAGTTCCAGAGGTAGGTGTGATTAGCCTCAAGACACCTCAGCGAAAATGGGCCTCATCTCGCCTGGATGGGAGAACCTCCTGGATTTTCTCGAGTTGCGGCAGGTGCTCTCGACTTACGACGGGGACCTCAGGGACCCGCTCTGTGGCCTCAGGAAAGGCCAGTCCCCATGCGAGATGCTCGGGACCTCTCGGGATTCCTCTCCCGTCGATGCCAGGGGCCTAAGATATTGTGTGGAGTCGGTGCCGGAACCTGAGGATTCCTCTCCAGTGCTTACGTGGATCTTGGGTACTTCTGGAGTCTCCCCAGGGGAGTCAGTCCTCGTCTCGAGTGGGGGCATGCACGTGCGCTTTCTCCCGAGCTGTAGGAGCAGTGTCACGCTTCCCTTCTGGTGTATGAATGGATCTGTGGCTTTCCTCGAGGCTTTCCCACGAGGCTTTCCCACGAGGCCCACAGGGCTGTCCACGTGCGACTGTGGTGTGAGTCGATCCTCGTCTTGAAAGTCGACGCAGTGCAGGGAAAACAGGTTTCCCTGTAATGGACTGAGACATCTGGGGGACTCTGGGAATGGTGGCACGACCCTGGAGTTCCTCTCTCCTTTCCTGTGGAGAGCGCCTGCTCTTGAGATGCGACGGGAACGCCGGGAATTCTTTCCCGACCACGCAGGGAAAGGATCGCCCTCTCGAGCTAGGAGGGGAAACGGGGCTCCTCTGGATGTAGCGGGACTCACGTGCTTCGTCTCGAGTGGAGACGGGTATGTCGGGGAACTTCTTGAGTTGCAGCAAGGGTGTGAAGGACCCGTTGGAAGTTCCAGAGGTTAGGTGAGAATAGCCTCGAGACGCCTATGCGGAAATGGGCCTCATCTCGCCTGGAGGGGAGAAATCTCTTGGGATTTTCTCGAGTTGGGCAGGTGCTTACGACGGGGACCTCAGGGACCCGCTCTGGTGGCCTCAGGAAA
>NW_017199036.1:0-7477 GCF_001704415.2 Capra hircus | reverse complement strand
CATGCCCCCACTCGAGACGGAGGCGCTGAATTCCCTGGGAGACTCCAGAGGTACCCCAAGATCCATGTCAGCACTGGAAAGGAATCCTCAGGTTCCGGCACCGACTGCACACAAGGTCTTAGGCCCCGACATCGAAGGGAGAGGAATCCGAGAGGGCCCCGAGAAACTCGCATGGGGACTGGCCTTTCCTGAGGCCACCAGAGCGGGTCCCTGAGGTCCCCGTCGTAAGTCGAGAGCACCTGCTGCAACTCGAGAAAATCCAGGAGGTTCTCCCCTCCAGGCCAGATGAGGCCCATTTCCGCTGAGGTGTTTCGAGGCTAATCACACCTACCTCTGGAACTTCCAAAGGGTACTTCACACCCTTGCTGCAACTCAAGAAGTTCCCCGACATACCCGGCTCCACTTGAGAGGAAGCACGAGAGTCCTGGCCACATCCAGATGAGCCCCGTTTCCGCCTCCTAGCTCGAGAGGAGGGATCCTTTCCTGCGTGGTCGGGAAAGAATTCCCGGCGTTCCCGTCGCATCTCAAGAGCAGGCGCTCTCCACAGGAAAGGCGAGAGGAACTCCAGGGTCGTGCCACCATTCCCAGAGACAACCAGATGTCTCCATCCATTCCGGGAAACCTGATTTCCCTGCACTGCCTTGACTTTCAAGGCAGAGGATCGACTCACACCACGGTGGCACGTGGGACACCCTGTGGGAAAGCCTCGTTAGAAAGCCTCGTGGGAAAGCCTCGAGGGAAAGCCACAGATCCCTTGATCCACGCGAAGGGCAGCGTGACACTGCTGCTACAGCTCGGGAGGAAAGCGCACGTGCATGCCCCCACTCGAGACGAGGACTGACTCCCTGGGGAGACTCCAGAAGTACCCAAGATCCATGTCAGCACTGGAGAGGAATCCTCAGGTTCCGGCAGCGACTCCACACAAGGTCTTAGGCCGCGCATAGATGGGAGAGGAATCGCCGAGAGGCCCCCCGAGCAACTCGCATGGGGACTGGCCTTTCCTGAGGCCACCAGAGCGGGTCCCTGAGGTCCCCGTCGTAAGTCGAGAGCACCTGCCGCAACTCGAGAAAATCCAAGAGCTTCTCCCCTCCAGGCGAGACGAGGCCCATTTCCACTGTGGCGTCTGCAGGCTAATCACATCTAACATCTGGAACTTCCAAAGGGTCCTTTACAACCATGTTGCAACTCAAGCAGTTCCCCGACATACCTGTCTCGACTCGATAGGAAGCACGAGATCCCGTCCACATCCAGAGGAGCCCCGTTTCCGCCTCCTAGCTCGAGAGGAAGGATCCTTTCCCTGCATGGTCGGAAAGAATTCCCGGCGTTTCCATCACTTCTCAAGAGGAGGCGCTCTCCACAGGAAAGGCGAGAGAAACTCCAGGTCGGGCCACCATTCCCAGAGTCCCCCAGATGTCTCAGTCCATTCCAGGGAAAACCAGATTTCCCTGCATTGCCTCGACTTTCAAGCGAGGATCGACTCACACCACGGTGGCAGTGGGACAGCCCTGTGGGAAAGCCTCATGGAAAGCCTCGTGGGAAAGCCTCGAGGGAAAGCCCCTTATCTCTTGATCATGCGAAGGCAAGCACGACACCGCTGCTTCAGCTCGGGAGGAAAGCGCAACGTGCGTGCCCCCACTCGAGACGAGGACTGACTCTCCTGAGGAGACTCCAGACGTACCCCAAGATCCATGTCAGCACTGGAAAGGAATGCCTGAGATTCCAGCACCTACTCCACACAAAGGTCTTAGGCCACCGGCATTGTCGGGGAGAGGAATCCCAGAGGCCTCGCCGAGCAACTCGCATGGCGACTGGCCTTTCCTGAGACCACAAGAGCGGGTTCCTGAGGTCCCCATCGTAAGTTGAGAGCACCTGCCGCAAACTCGAGAAAATCCAGGAGGTTCCCCCTCCAGGCGAGATGAGGCCCATTTCCGCTGAGGCGTCTCGAGGCTAATCACACCTAACTTCTGGAACTTCCAAAGGGTCCTTCACACTCTTGCTGCAACTCAAGAAGTTCCGTGACATGCCCGTCTCCACTCGAGAGAACCACGAGAGTCCCGCCCTCATCCAGAGGAGCCCCGTTTCAGCCTCCTAGCTCGAGAGGAGGGATCCTTTCCCTGTGTGGTCGGGAAAGAATTCCCGGCGTTTCCGTCGCATCTCAAGAGGAGGCGCTCTCCACAGGAAAGGCGAGAGGAACTCCAGGGTCGTGCCACCATTCCCAGAGTCCCCCAGATGTCTCAGTCCATTCCAGGGAAACCTGTTTTCCCTGCACTGCCTCGACTTTTCAAGCCGAGGATCGACTCACACCACGGTGGCACGTGGGACAGCCCTGTGGGAAAGCCTCGTGTGGAAAGCCTCATGGGAAGCCCGAGGGAAAGCCACTGATCCCTTGATCCTCGGGAAGGGAAGCGTGACACTGCTGCCTGCAATTCGGGAGGAAAGCACACGTGGCATGCCCCTACTTGAGACGAGGACTGACTCCCCTGGGGAGGACTCCGGAGGTACCCCAAGATCCATGTCAGCACTGAAGAGTAATCCTCACGTTCCGGCTCCGACTCCACACAAGGTCTTAAGCCCCGGCATGAACGGCAGAGAAATCCCGAGAGGCCCCGAGCAACTCGCATGGGGACTGGCCTTTCCTGAGGCCACCAGAGCGGGTCCCTGAGGTCTCCGTCGTAAGATGAGAGGACCTGCCGCAACTAGAAACAATCCAGGAGGTTGTCCCCTCCAGGCGAGATGAGGCCCATTTCCGCTGAGGCGTCTCGAGGCTAATCACACCTAACCTCTGGAACTTCCAAAGCGTCCTTCACACCCTTGCTGCCACTCAAGAAGTTCCCCGACATTCCCGTCTCTACTCCAGAGTAAGCACGAGAGCCCGCCCACATCCAGAGGAGCCCCGTTTCCGCTTCCTAGCTCGAGAGGAGGGATCCTTTCCCTGCGTGGTCGGGAAAGAATTCCCGGCATTCCCGTCGCATCTCAAGAGGAGGCGCTCTCCACTGGAAGGCGAGAGGAACTCCCGGGTCTTGCCACCATTCCCAGAGTCTCGCAGATGTCTAAGTCCATTCCAGGGAAATCTGTTTTCCCTCGATTGCCGCGACTTTCAAGCCGAGGATCGACTCACACCACGGTGGCACGTGGGACAGCCCTGTGAGGAAAGCCTTCTGGGAAAGCCTCGTGGGAGAGCCTCAAGGGAAAGGCACAGATCCCTTGATCCAGGCGAAGGGAAGCATGACACTGCTGCTACAGCTCGGGAGGAAAGCGCACGTGCATGCCCCCACTCGAGACGAGGACTGACTCCCCTGGGGAGACTCCAGAAATACCCCAAGATCCATGTCAGCACTGGAGAGGAATCCTCAGGTTCCGGCACCGTCTCCACACAAGGTTTTAGGCCCCGGCATCTACCGGGAGAAGAATCCCGAGAGGCCCCCGAGCAACTCGCTTGGGGACTGGCCTTTCCTGAGGCCACCAGAGCGGGTCCCTGAGGTCCCCGTCGTAAGTCGAGAGCACCTGCCGCAACTTGAGAACATCCAGGAGGTTTTACCCTCCAGGCGAGATGAGGCCCATTTCCGCTGAGGCGTCTCGAGGCTAATCACACCTAACCTTTGGAACTTGCAAAGGACCCTTCACACCCTTGCTGCAACTCAAGAAGTTCCCCGACATACCCGTCTCCACTCGAGAGGAAGCACCAGAGACCCGGCCCACATCCAGAGGAGCCCGTTTCCGCCTCCTAGCTCGAGAGGAGGGATCCTTTCCCTGCGTGGTCGGGAAAGAATTCCGGGCGTTCCTGTCGCATCTCAAGAGGAAGTGCTCTCCACAGGAAAGGCGAGCGGAACTCCAGGGTCGTGCCACCATTCCCAGAGTCCCCCAGATGTCTTAGTCCATTTCAGGGAAACCTGATTTCCCTGCACTGCCTCGAATTTCTAGCCGAGGATCGACTCACACCACGATGGCACGTGGGACAGCACTGTGGGAAAGCCTCGTGGGAAAGCCCCTGATGCCTTGATTCACGCGAAGGGAAGCGTGACACTGCTGCTACAGCTCGGGAGGAAAGAGCACGTGCATGTCCCCACTCGAGACGAGGACTGACTCCCCTGGGGAGACTCCAGAAGTACCCCAAGATCCATGTCAGCACTGGAGAGGAATCCACAGGTTTCGGCACCGACTCCACTCAAGGTCTTAGGCCCCGGCATCGGAGGGAGAGGAATCCCGAGAGGCCCCCCGAGCAACACGCATGGGGACTGGCCTCTCCTGAGGCAACCAGAGCGGGTCTCTGAGGTCCCCATCGTAAGTCGAAAGCACCTGCCGCAACTAGAGAAAGTCGAGGAGGTTCTCCCCTCCAGGCGAGATGAGGCCCATTTCCGCTGAGGCGTTCTCAAGGCTAATCACATCTAACGTCTGGAACTTCCAAAGCGTCCTTCACACCCTTGCTGCAACTCAAGAAGTTCCCCGACATACCCGTCTCCTCTCGAGAAAAAGCACGAGAATCCCGCCACATCCAGGAGGAGCCCGTTTCCGCCTCCTAGCTCAAGAGAGGGATCCTTTCCCTGCGAGGTGGGGAAAGATTTCCCAGCGTTCCCGTCGCATCTCAAGAGGAGGCGCTCTCCACAGGAAAGGCGAGAGGAACTCCAGGGTCATGCCACCATTCCAGAGTCGCCCCTGATGTCTCAGTCCATTCCAGGGAAACCTGTTTTCCCTGCACTGCCTCGACTTTCAAGCCGAGGATCGACTCACACCACGGTGGCACGTGGGACAGCCCTGTGGGAAAGCCTCGTGGGAAAGCCTCGAGGGAAAGCCACAGATCCCTTGATCCACGCTAAGGGAAGCGTGACACTGCTGCTTCAGCTCGGGAGCAAATCTCACGTGGATGCTGCAACTCGAGACAAGGACTGAGTCCCCTGGGTAGGCTCCAGAAGTTCCCCAAGATCCCATGTCAGCACTGGGAGAGTAATCCTTCAGGTTCCGAAACCAATTCCACACATGGTCTTAAGCACCGGCATCGACGGAGAGGAATCCCGAGAGGCCCCTGAGCAACTCACATGGGGTTTGGCCTTTCCTGAGGCCACCAGAGCATGTCCCTGAGTCCCCGTCGTAAGTCGAGAGCACCTGCCGCAACTCGAGAAAATCCAGGAGGTTCTCCCCTCCAGGGGAGATGAGGCCCATTTCCGATGAGGCTTCTAGAGGCTAATCACACCTAACTTCTGGAACTTCCAAAGGGTCCTTCTCACCCTTGCTACAACTCAAGAAGTTTCCCCGCATACCCGACTCCACTCAAGATGAAGCACGAGAGTCCCGCCCACATCCAGATGAGACCCGTTTCCGCCTCCTTGCTCGAGAGACGGGGTTCCTTTCCCTGCGTGGTCGGGAAAGAATTCCCGGCGTTCCTGTCGCATCTCAAGAGGAGGCACTCTCCACAGGAAAGGCGTGAGGAACTCCAGGGTTGTGCCACCATTCCAGAGTCCTCCAGATATCTCAGTCCATTCCAGGGAAACCTGTTTTCCCTGCACTGTTTCGACTTTCAAGCCGAGGATCGACTCACACCACGGTGGCACGTGGGACAGCCCTATGGGAAAGCTCGTGGGAAAGCCTCCTGGGAAAGGCTCGAGGGAAAGCACTGATCCCTTGATCCACGTGAAGGGAAGCGAGACACTGCTGCTACAGCTCGGGAGGAAAGCGTACGTGCATGCCCCCACACGAGACGAGGACTGACTCCCCTGGGGAGACTCCAGAAGTACCCCAAGATCCATGCCAGCACTGGAGAGGAATACTCAGGTTCCGGCACCGTCTCCACACAAGGTCTTAGGCCCCAGCATCTACGGAGAGGAATCCCGAGAGGCCCCCGAGCAAGCTCGCATGGGGACTGGCCTTTCCTGAGGCCACCAGAGCGGGTTCTGACGTCCCTGTCGTAAGACGAGAGCACCTTGCCGCAACTCGAGAAAATCCAGGAGGTTCGCCCCTCCAGGCAGATGAGGCCCATTTCTGCTGAGACGTCTGGAGGCTAATCACATCTAACTCTGGAACTTCCAAAGGGTCCTTCACACCCTTGCTGCAACTCAAGAAGTTCCCCGACATACCCGTCTCCACTCGAGAGGAAGCACGAGAGTCCCGCCACATCCAGAGGAGCCCCCGTGTCCGCCTCCTTGCTCGAGAGGAGGATCCTTTCCCTGCGTGGTCTGGAAAGAATTCCCGGCGTTCCGTCGCATTTCAAGAGGAGGCGCTCTCCACAGAAAATGCGAGAGGAACTCCAGGGTCGTGCCACCATTCCAGAGTCCCGCAGATGTCTCAGTGCATTCCAGGGAAACCTGTTTTCCCTGCACTGCTCTACTTTCAAGCCGAGGATCGACTCACACGACTGTGGCACGTGGGACATCCCTGTGGGAAAGCCCCGCCGGAAAGCACAGATCCCTTGATCCACGCGAAGGGAAGAGTGACACTGCTGCTACAGCTCGGGAGGAAAGCGCACGTGCATGCCCCACGCGAGACGAGGACTGACTTCCCTGGGGAGACTCCGGAAGTACCCCAAGATCCATGTCAGCACTGAGAGGAATCCTCAGGTTCCGGCACCGATCCACACAAGGTCTTAGGGCCGGGCATCGAAGGGAGAGGATTCCCGAGAGGCCCTCAAGCAACTCGCATGGGACTGGCCTTTCCTGAGGCCACCAGAGCGGGTCCCTGAGGTCCCCATCTTAAGTCGAGAGCACCTGCCAAACTCGTGAAAATCCAGGAGGTTCTCCCCTCCAGGCGAGATGAGGCCCATTTGCGCTGAGGCTTCTCGAGGCTAATCACACCTAACCTCTGGAACTTCCAAAGGGTCCTTCACACCCTTGATGCAACTCAAGAAGTTACCCGAAATACCCGTCTCCCTCGAGAGCAAGCACGAGAGTTCCGCCCACATCCAGAGGAGCGCCGTTTCCGCCTCCTAGCTCGAGAGGAGGGATCCTTTCCCTGCGTGGTCGGGAAGGAATTCCCGGCGTTTCCGTCGCATCTCAAGAGGAGGCGCTCTCCACAGAAAAGGCGAGAGGAACACCAGGGTCGTGCAACCATTCCCAGAGTCCCCCAGATATCTCAGTCCATTCCAGGGAAACCTGTTTTCCCTACACTGCCTTGACTTTCAAGCCGAGGATCGACTCACACCACGGTGGCACTTGGGACAGCCCTGTGGGAAAGCCTCGTGGGAAAGCCTCGTGGGAAAGCCTCGAGGAAAGCCACAGATCCCTTTATCCAAGCAAAGGGAAGCGTGACACTGCTGCTACAGCTCGGGAGGAAAGCGCACGTGCATGTCCCCACTCGAGACGAGGACTGACTCTTCTCGGGAGACTCCAGAAGTACCCAAGATCCATGTCAGCACTGGAGAGGAATCCTCAGATTCCGGCACCGAGTCCACACAAGATCTTAGGCCCCGGCATCGACGGGAGAGGAATCCGAGAGGCCCCCGGAGAAACTCGCATGGGGACTGGGCCTTTCTGAGGCCACCGAGCGGGTC
>NW_017199035.1:0-7477 GCF_001704415.2 Capra hircus | reverse complement strand
CCAGAGCGGGTCTCTGAGGTCCAAGTCGTAACTCGAGAGATCCTGCTGCAAATCCAGGAGGTTCTCCCCTCCAGCGAGATGTGGCCCATATCCGACGAGGCGTCTCGAGGCTAATCAACAAGCGTCTGGAACTAACAAAGGTGCCTTCAAACCCTAACTGCAACTCAAGAAGTTCCCCGAAATACCCCTCTCCACTCGAGAGGAAGCACGAGAGTCTTGCCCACATCCAGAGGAGCCCGTTTCCGCCTCATAGCTCGAGAGGAAGGATCCTTTCCCTGCGTTATCCGGAAAGAATTCCCGGCGTTCCACTCGCATCTCAAGAGGAGGCGCAACCAAAGGCAACAGAGGAACTCCAGGGTCTTGCTACCATTCCAGAGTCCCCAGATGTCTCAGGCCATTCCAGGGAAACCTGTTTCCCTGCACTGCCTCGACTTTCAAGCTGAGGATTGACTCACACCACGGTGGCACGTGGGACAGCCCTGTGGGGAAAGCCTCGTGGGAAAGCCTCGGAAAGCCACGATCCCGTGATCCACCCGAAGGCAAGCGCGACACTGCTGCTACAGCTCGGGAGGAAATCGAACGTGCATGCCCCCACTCGAGACGAGGTCTGACTCCCCTGGGGAGACTCCAGAAGTACCCCAAGATCCATGTCAGCACTGGAGAGGAATCCTCAGGTTCCGCCAGCGACTCCACACAAGGGCTTAATCCCCGGCATCAAGGGAGAGGAATCCCGAGAGGCCCCCGAGCAACTAGCATGGGGACTGGCCTTTCCTGAGGCCACCAGAGCGGGTCCCTGAGGTCCCCTTCGTAAGTTCAGAGCACCAGCCCCAACTCGAGAAAATCCAGGAGGTTCTCCCCTCCAGGCGAGATGAGGCCCATTTCCGCTGAGGCGTCTCGAGGCTAATCAAACCTAACTTCTGGAACTTCGAAAGGGTCCTTCACACCCTTGCTGCACCTCAAGAAGTTCCCCGACATACCCGTGTCCACTCGAGAGGAAGCACGATAGACCTGCGCACATCCAGAGGAGCCCCGTTTCCGCCTCATAGCTCGAGAGGAGGGATCTTTCCCTGCGTGGTCGGGAAAGAATTCCCGGCGTTCCCGTCGCATCTCAAGAGGAGGCGCTCTCCACAGGAAAGGCGACAGGAACTCCAGGGTAATGCCACCATTCCCAGAGTCCCCCAGATGTCTCAGTCCATTCCAGGGAAACCTGTTTTCCCTGCACTGCCTCGACTTTCAAGCCGAGGATCGACTTACACCACGGTGGCACGTGGGACAGCCCTGTGGGAAAGCCTCGTGGGAAAGCCTCGTGGGAAAGCCTCGAGGGAAAGCCACAGATCCCTTGATCCACGCGAAGGGAAGCGTGACACTGCTGCTACAGCTCGGGAGGAAAGCGCACGTGCATGCCCCCACTCGGGACGTGGACTGACTCCCCTGGGGAGACTCCAGAAGTACCCCAAGATCCATGTCAGTACTGGAGAGGAATACTCAGGTTCCGGCACCGACTCCAAACAAGGTCTTAGGACCCTGCATCGATGGGAGAGAAATCCCGAAAGGCTCCCGAGCAACGCGCATGGGGACTGGCCTTTCCTGAGGCCTCCAGAGGTGGTCCCTGTGGTCCCCGTCGTAAGTCGAGAGCACCTGCCGCAAGTCGAGAAAACCCAGGAGGTTGTCCCCTCCAGGCGAGATGGGGCCCATTTCCGCTGAGGCGACTCGAGGCTAATCACACCTAACCTCTGGAACTTCCAAAGGGTCCTTCACAGCCTTGTTGCAACTCAAGAAGTTCCCGGACATACCCGTCTCCACTCAAGAGGAAGCACGAGAGTCCCGGCCACATCCAGATGAGCCCCGTTTCTGTCTCCTAGCTCGAGAAGTGGGATCCTTTCCCTGCGTCGTCGGGAAAGAATTCCCGGCGTCCGTCGCATCTCAAGAGGGGGGCTCTTCACAGGAAAGGCGAGAGGAACTCCAGGGTCGTGCCACCATTCCTAGAGTCCCCCAGATGTCTCAGTGCATTCCAGGGAAGCCTGTTTCCTCGGCACTGCCTCGACTTTCAAACCGAGGATCGACTGACACCACGGTGGCACGTGGGACATCACTGTGGGAAAGCCTCGTGGGAAAACCTGGTGGGAAAGCGTCGTGGGAAAGCGTCGTGGAAAGCCTCGAGGGAAAGCCACAGATCCCTTGATTCTCGCGAAGGGAAGCTCAACACTGCTGCTACAGCTCGGAGGAAAGCGCACGTGCATGCTCCCACTCGAGACGAGGACTTACTCCCCTGGGGAGACTCCAGAAGTGCCCCAAGATACATGTCGGCAATGGAGAGGAATCCTCAGGTTTTGGCACAGACTCCACACAAGATCTTAGGCCCCGGCATCGACGGGAGAGGAATCCCGAGAGGCCCCCAGCAACCCGCATGGGAACTGGCCTTTCCTGAGGCCACCAGAGCGGGTCCCTGAGGTCCCCGTCGTAAGACGAGATAACCTGCCGCAACTCGAGAAAATCCAGGAGGTTCTCCCCTCCAGGCGAGATGAGGCCCATTTCCGCTGAGGCGTACCGAGGTTAATCACATCTAAAATCTGGAATTTCTAAAGGGTCCTTCACACCCTTGCTGCAACTCAAGAAGTTCCCCGACATTCCCGTCTCCACTCGAAAGGAAGCACGAGAGTCCCGCTCACATCAAGAGGAGCCCCGCTTCCGCCTCCTAGTTCGAGAGGAGGGATCTTTTCCCTGCGTGGTTGGGAAAGAATTCCTGGCGTTCCCGTCGCATCTCAAGAGGAGGCGCTCTCCACAGGAAAGGCGAGAGGAACTGCAGGGTCGTGCCATCATTCCCTGAGTCCCCCAGATGTCTCAGTCCATTCCAGGGAAAACTGTTTTCCCTGCACTGCCTCGACTTTCAAGCCACGGATCGACTCACACCACGGTGGCACGTGGGACACCCTGTGGGAAAGCTCGTGGAAAGCCTCGTGGGAAAGCCTCGTGGGAGCCTCGAGGGAAAGCCACAGACCCCTTGATCCAAGCAAATGTAAGCTGACACTGCTGCTACAGCTCCGGAGGAAAGCGCACGTGCATGCCCCCACTCGAGACGAGGACTGACTCCCCTGGGGACTCCAGAAGTACCCCAAGATCCATTGCAGCACAGGAGAGAAATCCTCAGGTTCCGGCACCGACTCCACACAAGATCTTAGGCCCGGCATCGACGGGAGAGAAATCCCGAGAAGCCCCGAGAACTTGCATGGGGACTGGCCTTTCATGAGGCCACCAGAGCGGGTCTCTGAGGTCCAGTCGTAAGTCGAAAGCTCCTGCTGCAACTCGAGAAAATCCAGGAGGTTCTCCCCTCCAGGCGAGATGAGGCCCATTTCCGCTGAGGCGTCTCGAGGCTAAGGAACTCAAAGGGGCCTTCACGCTGCAACTCAAGAAGTTCCCCGACATACTCTCCACTCGCACGAGAGTCCGCCCACATCCAGAGGAGCCCGTTTCCGCCTCTAGCTCGAGGAGGATCCTTTCCCTGCGTTTGGAAAGAATTCCCGGCGTTCCGTCGCATCTCAAGAGGAGGCGCTCTCCACAGGAAAGGCTCCCATCATTCCCTGAGTCCCCAGATGTCTCAGTCCATTCCAGGGAAACCTGTTTCCCTGCACTGCCTCGACTTTCAAGCCGAGGTTCGACTCACACCACGGTGGCACGACAGCCCTGTGGGAAAGCCAAAGCCTCGAGGGAAAGCTTGATCCAGCGTGACACTGCTGCTACAGAGGAAAGCGCACGTGCATTCGAGACGAGGACTGACTCCCCTGGCTCCAGAAGTACCCCAAGATCCATCAGCACAGGAGAGAAATCCTCAGGTTCCGGCACCGACTCCACACAAGCTTAGGCCCCGGCATCGACGGGAGAGAAATCCCGAGAGCCCCCGAGGAACTTGCATGGGGACTGGCCTTTCATGAGGCCACCAGAGCGGGTCTCTGAGGTCCAAGTCGTAAGTCGAAAGCTCCTGCTGCAACTCGAGAAAATCCAGGAGGTTCTCCCCTCCAGGCGAGATGTGGCCCATATCCGACGAGGCGTCTCGAGGCTAATCAACAAGCGTCTGGAACTAACAAAGGGGCCTTCAAACCCTAGCTGCAACTCAAGAAGTTCCCCGAAATACCCCTCTCCACTCAAAAGGAAGCACGAGAGTCTTGCCCACAGCCAGAGGAGCCCGTTTCCGCCTCATAGCTCGAGAGGAAGGATCCTTTCCCTGCGTTATCCGGAAAGAATTCCCGGCGTTCCAGTCGCATCTCAAGAGGAGGCGCAACCACAGGAAAGGCAAGAGGAACTCCAGGGTCTTGCCACCATTCCCAGAGTCCGCCAGATGTCTCAGGCCATTCCAGGGAAACCTGTTTCCCTGCACTGCCTCGACTTTCAAACCGAGGTTCGACACCCACCATGGTGGCACGTGGGACAACCCTGTGGGAAAGCCTCGTGGGAAAGCCTCGAGGGAAAGCCACAGATCCCTTGATCCACCGAAGGGACCCGTGACACTGCTGCTGCAGCTAGGGAGGAAAGCGCACGTGCATGCCCCACTCGAGACAAGGACTGACTCCCCTGGGGAGACTCCAGAAGTACCCCAAGATCCATGTCAGCCCTGGAGAGGAATCCTCAGGTTCCGGCACCGACTCCACACAAGGTCTTAGGCCCTGGTATCGAAGGGAGAGGAATCCCGAGAGGCCCCGAGCAACTCGCATGGGGACTGGCCTTTCCTGAGGCCACCAGAGCGGGTCCCTGAGGTTCCCGTCGTAAGACGAGAGCTCCTGCCACAACTCGAGAAAGTCCAGGAGGTTCTCCCTTCCAGGCGTGATGAGGCCCATTTCTGCTGAGGCGTCTCGAGGCTAATCACACCTAACCTCTGGAACTTCCAAAGGGTCCTTCACACCATATCTGCAACTCAAGAAGTTCGCCGACATACCTTTCTCCACTAGAGAGAAAGCACGAGAGTCCCGCCCACATCCAGAGGAGCCCCGTTTCCGCCTCCTAGCTCGAGAGGAGGGATCCTTTCCCTGCGTGGTTGGGAAAAAATTCCCGGCGTTCCCGTCGCATCTCAAGAGGAGGCGCTCTCCACAGGAAAGGCAGAGGAACTCCAGGGTCGTGCCACCGTTCCCAGAGTCCCCAAGATGTCTCAGTCCATTCCAGGGAAACCTGTTTTCCCTGCACTGCCTCGACTTTCAAGCCGAGGATCGACATCGACACACACCACGGTGGCACGTGGGACAGCCCTGTGGGAAAGCCTCGTGGGAAAGCCTCGTGGGAAAGCCTCGAGGGAAAGGGAAAGCCAGATCCCTTGATCCACGCGAAGGGAAGCGTGACACTGCTGCTACAGCTCCGGAGGAAAGCGCACGTGCATGGCCCACTCGAGACGAGGACTGACACCCCTGGGGGACTCCAGAAGTACCCAAGATCCATGTCAGCACTGGAGAGGAATCCTCAGGTTCCGGCACCGACTCCACACAAGGTCTTAGGCTCCGGCATCGACGGGAGAGGAATCCCGAGATGCCCCAGAGCAACTCGCATGGGGACTGGCCTTTCCTGAGGCCACCACAGGTGTCCCTGAGGTCCCCGTCGTAAGTCGAGAGCACCTGCTGCAACTAGAGAAAATCTAGGAGGTTCTCCCCTCCAGGCGAGCTGAGCCCATTTCCGCTGAGGTATCTCGAGGCTAATCACACCTAAACTCTGGAACTTCCAAAGGGTCCTTCACAGCCTTGCTGCAACTCAAGAAGTTCCCCGACATACCCGACTCCACTCGAGAGGAAGCACGAGAGTCCCGCCCATATCCAGAGGAGCCCCGTTTCCGCCTCCTAGCTCGAGGGGAGGGATCCTTTCCCTGCGTGGTCGGGAAAGAATTCCCGGCGTTCCCGTCGCATCTCAAAGGAGGCGCTCTCCACAGGAAAGGGTGAGAGGAACTCCAGGTTCGTGCCACATTCCCAGAGTCCCCCAGATGTCTCAGTCCATTCCAGGGAAACCTGTTTTCCCTGCACTGCCTCGACTTTCAAGCCGAGGATCGACTCACACCACGGTGGAACGTGGGACAGCCCTGTGGGAAAGCCTCGTGGGAAAGCCTCGTGGGAAAGCCTCGAGGGAAAGCCCCTGATCCCTTGATCCACGCGAAGGGAAGCATGACACTGCTGCTACAGCTCGGGAGGAAAGCCGACGTGCATGCCCATACTCGAGACGAGGTCTGACTCTCCTGGGGAGACTCCAGAAGTACCCAAAGATCCATGTCAGCACTGGAGAGGAATCCTCAGTTTCCGGCACTGACTCCACACAAGGTTTTAGGCCCAAGCATCGACGGGAGAGGAAACCCGAGAGGCCCCGAAAGGCCCCTGAGCAACTCGCAAGGGACTGGCCTTTCCTGAGGCCACCAGAGCAGGTCCCTGAGGTCGCCGTCGTAAGTCGGAGCACCTGCCGCAACTCGAGAAAATCCAGGAGGTTCTCCCTCCAGGCAAGAGGAGGCCCATTTCCGCTGAGGCGTCTCGAGGCTAATCACACCTAAACTCTTGAACTTCCAAAGGGTCCTTCACACCCTTGCTGCAACTCAAGAAGATCCCCGACATACCTGTCTCCACTCGAGAGGAAGCACGAGAGTTCCCCGCACATCCAGAGGAGCCCCGTTTCCGCCTCGTAGCTCGAGAGGAGGGATCCTTTCCCTGCGTGGTCAGGAAAGAATTCCCAGCGTTCCCGTCGCTCTCAAGAGGAGGCGCTCTCCACAGTAAAGGCGAGAGGAACTCCAGTTTCGAGCCACCATTCCCAGAGTCCCCCAGAAGATTCAGACCATTCCAGGAAACCTGTTTTCCCTGCACTGCCTCGACTTTCAACGAGGATCGACTCAAACCACGGTGGCACGTGGGACAGCCCTGCAGGAAAGCCTCGTGGGAAAGCCTTGTGGGAAAGCCTCGATGGAAAGCCACAGATCCATTGATCCACGCGATGGGAAGCTTGACACTGCTGATACAGCTCGGGAGGAAAGCGCACGTGCATGCCCCACTCGAGACGAAGACTGACTCCCCTGGGGAGACTCCAGAAGTACACCAAGATCCATGTCTGCACTGGAGAGGAATCCTCAGGTTCCGGCACCGACTCCCACAAAGGTCTTAGGCCCGGCATCGAGGGAGAGGAATCTGGAGAGGCCCCCCGAGCAACTCGCATGGGACTGGCCTTTCCTGTGGCCACTAGAGCGGGTCCCTGAGGTCCCCGTCCTAAGTCGAGAGCACCTGCCGCAACTCGAGAAAATCCAGGAGGTTCTCCCCTCCAGGCCAGCTGAGTCCCATTTCCGCTGAGGTATCTCGGGGCTAATCACACCCGACCTCTGGAACTTCCAAAGGGTCCTTCACACCCTTGCTGCAACTCAAGAAGTTTCCCGACATACCGGTCTCCACTCATGAGTAACACGAGAGTCCCGCCCAATTCCAGAGTGCCCCGTTTCCGCCTGCTAGCTCGAGAGAGGAGGGATCCTTTCCCTGCG
>NW_017199034.1:0-7477 GCF_001704415.2 Capra hircus | reverse complement strand
GTCAGGAGGCCTCAAACAATCACATGCGCAGCTGCACGAGTCGTGCAGGCAAATGCATAAGACTAAAGCCCTGAATTGACTTTTTTCCATTGAACTCTTTCATGTCAAGACTAAAGCCCTGAATTGGAAAATGTCAGAAAGCAGAGCACAAAAGCCGGCAGATTTTTGTTGGGGTACGTGCTTAGGAATTTGCAGAGGGGTCCCTGAAGTCTGAGCACGCCTTGTGTATGTCAGCTTCCTTCCTCATGACCTTGTACGGGCGGGATTCCTCACACTGGCTCCCAGCAGGTGCCGGAACCTGAGGATTCCTCTCCAGTGCTGACATGGATCTTGGGGTACGTCTGGAGTCTCCCCAGGGGAGTCAGTCCTCGTCTCGAGTGGGGGCATGTACATGCGCTTTCCTCCCCAGCTGTAGCAGCAGTGTCACGCTTCCCTTCGCGTGGAACAAGGGGTCTGGGGCATTCCCTCGAGGCTTTCCCAAAAGGCTTTCCCCTGAGGCTTTCCCACAGGGCTGTCCCACGTGCCACCGTGTTGTGAGTCGATCCTCGGCTTGAAAGTCGAGGCAGTGCAGGGAAAACTGGTTTCCCTGGAATGGACTGAGACATCTGGGGGACTCTGGGAATGGTGGCACGGCCCTGGAGTTCCTCTCGCCTTTCCTGTGGAGAGCGCCTCCTCTTGAGATGCGACGGGAACGCCGGGAATTCTTTCCCGACCACGCAGGTAAAGGATCCCTCCTCTCGAGCTAGGAGCCCGAAACGGGGCTCCTCTGGATGTGGGCGGGACTCTCGTGCTTCCTCTTGAGTGGAGACGGGTATGTCGCGGAACTTCTTGAGTTTCAGCAAGGGTGTGAAGGTTCCTTTGGAAGTTCCAGAGTTTAGGTGTGAATAGCCTCTAGTCGCCTCAGCGGAAATGGGCCTCATCTCGCTTGGAACGGAGAACCTCCTGGATTTTCTCGAGTTGCGGCTGGTGCTCTCGACTTACGACGGGGACCTCTGGGAACCGCTGTGGTGGCCTCAGGAAAGGGCAGTCCCCATGCGAGTTGCTCGGGGGCCTCTCGGGATTCGTCTCCCGTCGATGTCAGGGCCTCAGACCTTGTGTGGAGTCGGTGCCGGTATCTGAGGATTCCTCTCCAGTGCTGACATGGATCTTGGGGTACTTCTGGAGTCTCCCCAGGGGAGTCAGTCCTGGTCTCGAGTGGGGGCATGCACGTGGGGTTTCCTCCCGAGCTGTAGCAGCAGTGTCACGCTTCCCTTCGCCTGGATCATGGGATCTGTGGCTTTCCCTCGAGGTTTTCTCAGGATACTTTCCCACGAGGCTTTCCCACAGGGCTGTCCCACATGCCACCGTGGTGTGAGTCGATCCTCAGCTTGAAAGTCGAGGCAGTGCAGGGAAAACAGGTTTCTGTGGAATGGAATGAGACATCTGGAGGAGTGTGGGAACGGTGGCACGAACCTGGAGTTCCTCTCCCGTTTCAAGTTGAGAGCGCCTCCTCTTGAGATGCGACGGGAACTCCGGGAATACTTTCCCGACCACGCAGGGAAAGGATCCCTCCTCTAGAGCTATGAGGAAGAAACGGGGCTCCTCTGTATGTGGGCGGGACTCTCGTCCTTCTTCTCGAGTGGAGTCGGGTATGACGGGGAACTTCTTGAGTTGCAGCAAGGGTGTGAAGGACCCTTGGGAAGTTCCAGAGGTTAGGTGTGATTAGCGTCGAGACGCCTCAGGGAAATGGGCCTCATCTCGCCTGGAGGGGAGAACCTCCTGGATTTTCAAGAGTTGTGGCCGGTGCTCTCGACTTACCATGGGGACTTCAGGGACCCGCTCTGGTGGCCTCTGGAAAGGCCAGTCCCCATGCCAGTTGCTCGGGGGCCTCTCGGGATTCTTCTCAGGGCGATGCCGGGGCCTAAGACCTTGTGTGGAGTCGGTGCCGGAACCTGAGGATTCCTCTCTGTGCTGACATGGATCTTGGGGTACTGCTGGAGTCTTCCCAGGGGAGTCACTTCTCGTCTCGAGTGGGGGCATGCACGTGCGCTTTCCTCCCGAGCTGTAGCATCATTGTCACGCTTCCCATCGCGTGGATCAAGGGATCAGGGGCTTTCCCTCGAGGCTTTCCGACGAGGCTTGCCCACAGGGCTGTGCCAGTTCCACCGTGGTGTGAGTCGATCTTTGGCTTGAAAGTCGACGCAGTGCAGGGAAAACAGGTTTCCCTGGAATGGACGGAGACATCTGGGGGACTCTGGGAATGGTGGCACGACCCTGGAGTTCCTCTCGCCTTTCCTGTGGAGAGCGCCTCCTCTTGAGATGCGACGGGAACGCTGGGAATTCTTTCTCGACCCCGCAGGGAAAGGATCCCTCCTCTCGAGCTAGGAGGCGGAAACGGGGCTCCTTCTGGATGTAGGCGGACTCTCGTGCTTCCTCTCGAGTGGAGACGGGTATGTCGGGGAACATCTTGAGTTGCAACAAGGGTGTGAAGGACCCTTTGTAAGTTCCAGAGGTTTTGGTGTGATTAGACTCGAGACGCCTCAGCGGAAATGGGCCTCATCTTGACCTGAGGGGGGAGAACATCCTGGAAGTTTCTCGAGTTTGTGGCAGGTGCTCTCGACTTACGACGGGACCTCAGGGACCCGCTCTGGTTGGCCCCAGGAAAGGCCAGTCCCCATGCGAGTTGCTCGGGGGCCTCTCGGGATTCCTCTCCCGTCGATGCCGGGGGCCGAAGATCTTGTGTGGAGTGGATGCGGTACCTGAGGATTCCTCTCCAGTGCTAACGTGGATCTTGGGGTACTTCTGGGAGTCTCCCCTGGGGAGTCAGTCCTCATCTCGAGTGGGGCATGCACGTGGGTTTTCCTTCCGTGCTGTAGTAGCAGTGTCATGCTTCCCTTTCGCGTGATTCAAGGGATCTGTGGCTTTCCCTCGAGGCTTTCCCACGAGGCTTTCCCACAGGGCTGCCCCACGTGCCACTGTGGTGTGAGTCGATCCTAGGCTTGAAATCGAGGCAGTGGCAGGGAAAACAGGTTCCCTGGAATGGGACGGAGACATCTGGGGGACTCTGGTAATGGTGGCACGAACCTGGAGTTCCTCTCGCTTTTCCTCTGGAGAGCGCCTCCTCTTGAGATGCGACGGGAACGCCGCGAATTCATTCCCGACCACGCAGGGAAAGGATCAAACCTCTCGAGCTAGGAGGCGGAAACGTGGCTCCTCTTGATGTGGGCGGGACTTTCCTGCTTCCTCTCGAGTGGAGACGGGTATGTCGGGGAACTACTTGAGTTGCTGCAAGGGTGTGAAGGACCCTTTGGAAGTTCCAGAGGTTACGTGTGATTTGCCTGGAGACGCCTCAGCGGAAATGGGCCTCATCTCGCCTGGAGGGGAGAACCTCCTGGATTTTTTCGAGTTGCGGCAGGAGCTCTCGACTTACGATGGGGACCTCAGGGATCCGCTCTGGTGGCCTCAGGAAAGGCCAGTCCCCATGCGAGTTGCTCGGCGGCCTCTCTGGATTCCTCTTCCGTCGATGCTGGGGCCTAAGACCTTCTGTGGAGTCAGTGCGGGAACCTGAGGATTCCTCTCCAGTGCTGACATGGATCTTGGGTACTTCTGGAGTCCCCCAGGGGAGTCAGTCCTCATCTCGAGTAGGGGCATGCACGTGCGCTTTCCTTCCGAGCTGTAGCAGCAGTGTCGCGCTTCCCTTCCGTGGATCAAGGGATCTGTGTCTTTCCCTCGAGGCTTTCCCACGAGGCTTTCCCACAGGGCTGTCCCACGTGCCACGGTGGTGTGAGTTGATCCTCGGCTTGAAAGTCGATGCAGTTCAGGGAAAACAGGTTTCCCTGGAATGGACTGAGATATTCAGGGGACTCTGGGAATGGTGGCACGACCCTGGAGTTCCTCTCGCCTTTCCTGTGGAGAGCGCCTCCTCTTGAGATGCAACGGGAACGCAGGGAATTCTTTCCCGACCACGCAGGGAAAGGATCCCTCCTCTGGAGCTAGGAGGCGGAAACGGGGCTCCTCTGGATGTGGGCGGGACTCTCGTGCTTCCTCTCGAGTGGAGACGGCTATGTCGGAGAACTTCTTGAGTTGCAGCAAGGGTGTGAAGGACCCTTTGGAAGTTCCAGATATTAGATGTGATTAGCCTCGAGACGCCTCAGCGGAAATGGGCCTCATCTCGCCTGCAGGGGAGAACCTCCTGGATGTTCTCGAGTTGCGGCAGGTGCTCTCGACTTACGACGGGGCCTGCAGGGCCCCGCTCTGGTGGCCTCAGGAAAGGCCAGTCCCCTTGCGAGTTGCTCAGGGCCTCTCGGGATTCCTCTCCCTTCGATGCCGGGGCCTAAGACCTTGTGTGGAATCGGTGCCGAAACCTGAGATTCGTCTCCAGTGCTGACATGGATCTTGGCGTACTTCTGGAGTCTCCCCAGGGGAGTCAGTCGTCGTCTCGAGTGGGGGCATGCACGTGTGCTTTACTCCCGAGCTGTGACAGCAGTGTCACGCTTCCCTTCTCGTGGATCAAGGGACCTGTGGCTTTCCCTCGAGGCTTTCCCACGAGGCTTTCCCAAGAGGCTTTCCCACAGGGCTGTCCCACGTGCCAACGTGGTGTGAGTCGATGCTCGGCTTGAAAGTCGAGGCAGTGCAGGGAAAACAGGTTTCCCTGGAATGGACTGATACATCTGGGGGACTCTGGGAATGGTGACACGACCCTGGAGTTCCTCTCGCCTTTCCTGTGGAGAGCGCCTCCTCTTGAGATGCGAGGGAAACGCCGGGAATTCTTTCCCGACCACGAGGGAAATGATACCTCCTCTCGAGCTAGGAGGCGGAAAAGGGGCTCCTCTGGATGTGGGCGGGACTCTCGTGCTTCCTCTCGAGTGGAGACGGGTATGTCGGGGACCTTCTTGAGTTGCAGCAAGGGTGTGAAGGACCCTTTGGAAGTTCCAGAGGTCAGGTGTGATAAGCCTCGAGTCGCCTCTGCGGAAATGGGCCTCATCTCGCCTGGAGGGGAAACCTCCTGGATTTTCTCGAGTTGCGTCAGGTGCTCTCGACTTACGATGGGGACCTCAGAGACCCGCTCTGGTGGCCTCAGGAAAGACCAGTCCCCATGCGAGTTACTCAGGGCCCTCTCGGGGTTCCTCTCCCGTCGATGCCAGGGCCTAAGACCTTGTGTGGAGTCGGTGCCAGAACCTGAGGATTCCTTTGTAGTGCTGACAAGGATCTTGGGGTACTTCTCCAGTCTCCCCACGGGAGTCAGTCCTCATCTCGATTTGGGCCTGCACGTGCGCTTTCCTCCCGAGCTGTAGCAGCAGTGTCACGCTTCCCTTCGCGTGGATCAAGGTATCTGCGGCTTTCCCTCGAGGCTTTCCCACGAGTCTTTTCCACGAGGCTTTCCCACGAGACTTTCCCAAAGGGCTGTCCCACGTGCCACCGTGTTGTGTGTCGATCCTAGGCTAGAAAGTTGAGGCAGTGCAGGAGAAACAGGATTCCATGGAATGGACTGAGACATCTGGGGGCCTCTGGGAATGGGTGCACGAATCTGGAGTTCCTCTCGCCTTTCCTGTGGAGAGCGCCTCCTCTTGAGATGAGATGGGAACTCCGGGAATACTTGACCGACCACTCAGTGAAAGGATCCCTCCTCTCGTGCTAGGAG
This sequence comes from Capra hircus, assembly GCF_001704415.2. Taxonomy (NCBI): domain Eukaryota; kingdom Metazoa; phylum Chordata; class Mammalia; order Artiodactyla; family Bovidae; genus Capra; species Capra hircus. The sequence continues at coordinate 1,857 of NW_017199034.1, read as the reverse complement.
GCAGTAACGGGCTCCTCTGGATGTGGGCGGACTCTCGGGCTTCCTCTCGAGTGGGGGGTGTGGGGGAGCTTCTTGAGTTGCAGCAAGGGCGTGAAGGACCCTTTGTAAGTTCCATAGGTTAGGTGTGATTAGCCTGGAGACGCCTCAGCGGAAATGGGCCTCATCTCGCCTGGAGGGTAGAACCTCCTGGATTTTCTCGAGTTGCGGCAGGTGCCCTCGACTTACGACGGGGACCTCAGGGACCCGCTCTGGTGCCCTCAGGAAAGGCCAGGCCCCATGCGCGTTGCTCTGGGGCCTCGCGGGATTCCTCTCCCGTAGATGCCAGGGCCTAAGACCTTGTGTGGAGTCGGTGCCGGAAGCTGAGGATTCCTCTCCAGTGCTGACATGGATCTTGGGGTACTTCTCGAGTCTCCCCAGGGGTGTCAGTCTTCGTCTCGAGTGGGGCCATGCACGTGCGCTTTCCTCCCGAGCTGTAGCAGCAGTGTCCCGCTTCCCTTCGCGTGGATCAAGGGATCTGTGGCTTTCCCTCGAGGCTTTCCCACGAGGCTTTCCCACAGGGCTGTCCCACGTGCCACTGTGGTGTGAGTCGATCCTCGGCTAGAAAGTCGAGGCAGTGCAGGGAAACAGGTTTCCCTGGAATGGACTGAGACATCTGGGGGACTCTGCGAATGGTGGCACGACACTGGAGTTCCTCTCGCCTTTCCTGTGGAGAGCGCCTCCTCTTGAATTGCGACGGGAACTCGGTGAATTCTTTCCAGACAACGCACGGAAAGGATCCCACCTCTGGAGCTAAGAGGCAGAAATGGGGCTCCTCTGGATGTGGGTGGGACTCTCGTGCTTCCTCTCGAGTGCAGACGGGTATGTCGGAGAACTTCTTGAGTTGCAGCAAGGTGTGAAGGACCCTTTGGAAGTTCCAGAGGTTAGGTGTGATTAGCCTCAAGACGCCTCAGCGGAAATGGGCCTCATCTTGCCTGGAGGGGAGAACCTCCTGGATTTTCTCGAGTTGCGGCAGGTGCTCTCGACTTATGACGGGGACCTCAGGGACCCGCTCTGGTGGACTCAGTAAAGGCCAGTCCACATGCGCGTTGCTCAGGGGCCTCTCGGGATTCCTCTCCCGTCGATGCTGGGCATACGACCTTGTGTGAATTCGGTGCCGGAACTTGAGGATTCCTCTCCAGTGCTGACATGGATCTTGGGGTACTTCTGGAGTCTCCCCAGGGGAGTCAGTCGTAGTCTCGAGTGGGGGCATGCACGTGCGATTTCCTCCAGAGCTGTAGCAGCAGTGTCACGCTTCCCTTCGCGTGGATCAAGGATCTGTGGCTTTCCCTAGAGACTTTCCCACGAGGCTTTCCCACGGGGCTTTCCCACGAGGCTTTCCCACAGGGCTGTCCCACGTGCCACCGTGGTGTGAGTCGATCCTCGGCTAGAAAGTCAAGGCAGTGCAGGGAAAACAGGTTTTCCTGGAATGGACTGAGACATCTGGGGGACTCTGCGAATGGTGGCACGACCCTTGAGTTCCTCTCGCCTTTCCTGTGGAGAGCGCCTCATCTTGAGATGCGACGGGAAGCCGGGAATTCATTACCAACGAACAGGGAAAGGATCCCTCCTCTCGAGCTACGAGGCGGACACGGGGCTCCTCTGGATGTGAGCGGAGCTCTTGTGCTTCCTCTCGAGTGGAGACGGGTATGTCATGGAAATTCTTGAGTTGTAGCAAGGGTGTAAGGACCCTTTGGAAGTTCCAGAGATTAGGTGTGATTAGCCTCGAGACGCCCTCAGCGAAATGGCCTCTTTCTCGCCTGGAGGGCAGAACCTCCTGGATTTTCTCGAGTGCAGCAGGTGCGGACAACAGGGACCCTG
>NW_017199033.1:0-19645 GCF_001704415.2 Capra hircus | reverse complement strand
CGCATATGGGGACTGGCCTTCAACCTGATGGCCACCAGATTAGGGTCGCGAGTTGCTCGGGGCATCTCGGGATTCCTCTCCCGTCGGTGCCGGGGCCTAAGACCTTGTGTGGAGTCGGTCCCGGAAACTGAGGAATCCTCTCGAGTGCTGACATGGATCTTGGAGTACTTCTGGAGTCTCCCCAGGGGAGTCAGTCCTCGTCTCGAGTGGGGGCATGCACGTGCGCTTTCCTCCCGAGCTGCAGCAGCAGTGTCATGGTTCCCTTCACGTGAATCAAGGGATCTGTGGCTTTCCCTCGAGGCTTTCCCACGAGGCTTTCCCACAGGGTTGTCCACGCGCCACCGTGGTGTGAGTCGTTCCTCGGCTTGAAAGTCGAGGCAGTGCAGGGAAAACAGGTTTCCCTGGAATGGACTGAGACATCTGGGGGACTCTGGGAATTGTGGCACGACCCTGGAGTTCCTCTCGCCTTTCCTGTGGACAGCGCCTCCTCTTGAGATGCGACGGGAACGCTGGGAATTCTTTCCCGACCACGCAGGAAAGGATCCCTCCTCTCGAACTTGGAGGCGGAAACGGGGCTCCTCTGGATGTGGCCGGGACTCTCGTGCTTCCTCTCGAGTGGAGACGGGTATGTTGGGGAACTTCTTGAGGTCCAGCAAGGGTGTGAAGGATCCTTTGGAATTCCAGAGGTTAGGTGTGTTTAGAGTCGAGACGCCTTAGCGGAAATGGGCCTCATCTCCCCTGGAGGGGAGAATCTCCTGGATTTTTTCGAGTTGCGGTCTCCCCTGGAGGGGAGAATCTCCTGGATTTTTTCGAGTTGCGGTACGTGCTCTCGCCTTACGACGGGACCACTGGGACCCGCTCTGGTGGCCTCAGGAAAGGCCAGTCCCCATGCGAGTTCCCCGGGTCCTCTCGCGATTCCTCTCCCGTCGATGCCAGGGCCTAAGACCTTGTGTGGAGTCGGTGCCTGCCAGGGTCCAGCCCCGGTGGATCCAGGGAATTCGAAGGGTGGACGGCGTTGGCGTGGAAAGACTTGTTTGTTCATTAATGTAAGATTAGATTAAGAAACTATAGTGTAGTAAGAAGATTAAGTGGAGGAAGAGGGCTGAATAGCTTGGTTTACGCGGAAGGCCAATAAAATTCCAGACAAGGAATTTGCACCACCTACGTTGGGCCACCGGCGCCCGCTTGAATATCTAAGGGTGCCTCGCCTTAAGCTCCCTTTCGTGCGGGTCTTAACAGCCGGGGCAAGTAAGTAGACCTGGCGAGCCTCCGCGCCCCAGATGGAGATTCAGCCTGAAGTTAAAGTAAAGAGCAGAAGAGAGGGAAGGGGAGAGAAGAAGAGAGAGAGAGAGATATGGGGGGAGCCAGAGTCCCAAGAAACCAGGCCGAGAGACTAGTTCGAGAAACTGGTCCGAGAAACTGGCCCCCATCCTTTATTGTTCAGAAGGCCTTTTATACTTTTGATAAAACACGGAGATCAATGGGTAACACAAAATTATGTAGCGTTCGCAACCCAGATTCCTTTCCGTATATCATTTTGTTATAGAAAAGGTTTCAGGTGATTTACATTATCTTTTGGCCAAGAGGCTTGTTAACACTTTTTGGCTCTCTTCCTTAATGAATGTTAATTTTGTTTCCCCTGAAGTTTTTTTTTTTTAATCTGCATCTCCTTAAAGCATTAATGTTACATCTCTATAGAACAAAGGTGCAGTGGGATATAACAAAGAAGGTACTTAACTCAAAGATCTAATGTTGCTAATACCAGGTCTACTACTTTGTTTTTCTATATACCAACTATATCTAAAAATAAAGGATATGAAAATTTGGCAGCAAGCATTGACCCAAAAAGTGAAACCATTAATCAGTCCTATTCTAAAGATTTTGACTCCTCGGAAGCTCCTACATTCCTAGGATCTTTTAAGCTTCCTGTGCCTCCTGCGGTCAGGAGGCCTCAAACAATGACATGCGCAGCTGTACGAGTCCTGCAGGCAGGCTAGAAAGCCATCGGAGGGGTTTTTGGATTGAAACACTCTTTCAAATGCAGAAGACTAAAGCCCTGATTTGACTTTTTCCAGAAAATGTCAGAAGAGTGGAAAAGCAGAGCACAAAAGCCGGCAGATTTTTGTTGGGGTACGTGCTTAGGAATTTCCAGAGGGATCCCTGAAGTCTGAGCACGCCTTGCGTATGTCAGCTTCTTTCCTCATGACCTTGTCACGGGCGGGATTCCTCACACTGGCTCCCAGCATCTCACCCTTTTTTATTTTAAATAATTAATTATTTATGTTTAAAATCAGGTGCAGTTCGGTCGCGAGATTCCGAATGCTCTGCCGAAGAATCTAGACAATACAGGGAAGAATGATTACGAGGAGCAAGATTATAAAGAGTAGACAGAATAGTCTTTCCAGAAATGAAGTTAGAGAAAGTGTGGAAAAAGTCATTGGCTTCTCCTGCGGTGGTAAAATCTAATCGGGAGTGTTCCAAGGTCTGAATCTGGTTATGCAGTTTCCCTAAGTCTAAACTAATATCTGAGCTGTTCCAAAACACCTAAAAACTTGATTTTTTAACATATTGGGCATTTACACTTGTTGAGTCAATGACCGCTGCCCATAGTAACAATAACAGTTATTGTAACACAGCAAGAACATAATTATCATATCAATAAGTTGTTACAGTTACAGGACATCTTTAAAACCACAAAAGAGCAGACATTACTTTGAGGAGTTAAACAAGATGAAAACATCCATGGTTCACAAGTCGCTACATTAGGTACCTTAAGTTTTCTGGAATCATTGATGAAAAGAAGAACATAAGGAGAGGATAGACAAGCCAAAATAGAGTAAATAGAGTCATTTTCTGGTTGGAGTTTGCGCTGCAGCAGCTGTTAGTCCCGCCGGGATCTTGATGTTTCTTTTGTCTCTTCTGCCGGTGGGAGCAGCGGCCTTCACCCCGCCCTCTGACACTGGCGCTGTTACGGGGCTGCGAGTGCGGTGCACTGGGTTCCATCAGTCAGGCTGGCCCCGCCCGCAGCTTTTGGTGCACGGCTGTTTCCCGCGGCGGTGGCGGCAGAGAAGTTCCCTTTTTCTTTTGTGGCGAATCAGTCTGTCCGGGGATCCAAATTGATGAATCTGCACCCTGTGGAAAAAATATAAACACTTCCTCGACCCGCAGCAAATTCTGGGTCGGGATCTTTTTGTTATCTGGAGATCTTTTTGCTTTACCAATGGCTTCTTATTTTACTGTTCCAAACGAATCAGCATTTAACTTATTACAAAGAGAACATGTTGTAAAATCTGATGGGGGAAAACTATACTTAATTTCTCCTTTTTTAATTTTTGAATTAACAAAGCACGTGAGGGTAAATGATGCAAGATCTGATCACAAGAATTTCCTATAGCAATCTGCCAATCATCAAACATTTGAAAAGCATCAAGTTGTTTTTTGTTATATGGAATTACAATTTTTGATGGCTCTTTACTAAACAATTTAATAAATCAGTATGCTTGAATTAATCTTTTAAATTAATATGGCAGTAATTTTTTTCTTAGGCAGAGGCCATTGTTCCACCAAGTTGGGATAAGATAAAACTATTTTTTTGGGGGGTCATTAGATGGAACCAATGGGCCTTCTTGTCACAAGCATCCTGTAGGTATACATTTTGTGGCAAGAATAATTTAATCTCCTTTTTTGGCAATATTAATCTTAATTAACTGATCATTTAAAGCCTGCATTCACTTTAACGAAAGCCAACTGTGTCACACTAGTCAACTTTTTCTTAGAACTGGGATTAGGATTGTTATTTTTCAGCAATCAAACAAAAGGCTTTAAATCTACAAAAGTCAGTTTTAAATGTGGGCATATCCAATTAATATCACCTAATAATTTTTGGAAATCATTTAAAGTTAGTAAACAATCTCTCAGCAGCTTTAAAAGGACATTATCAGTTTTAAAACTTTTGGCAGACCCAAATATAAGAAGCAAGAAAAGCTTTTTTAATGATCTTTTTATAACCCAAATCTGGTCTATAGCCTTTTAGATGACAAGTAACCATTTAATCTTAGCTTGAATACTTCCAGCAACGGGGAGCTCACTATTCACCAAGGTTTTAAACTCTCTCTCACCTCTTACTCTATAGCATTTTTATCCTGCATACCACCTTTTCTAATCCCACCAACTCCTTTTCAGTAGTATATGTTGGCCAGGAGCTGCGCTAGTCTCTCAGCAATGTAAGAAACGTCTTGTCTATTGTCTAACAGCCATGACATTTTATATCTTTAAAAAATCTTTTAAAGGCCTAGAAGCTGCAATTTTTTGCACCCAAAAAGCTAGATCTAGATCCTCTGGGGCTTTTTTTGTCTGGTTTTTCTGTCTGGTAATAAGGTAAAAGCAAAAGCTGTGCTATTTTTTAATTTTAATTGCACAGTTTTAGCAGGTGGCGATATCAAAACTTCAATTTTTTTAGTATAATCAGAATTTACTACACAAGACACTACCGAAATTTTTTGAAAAAGAAAGCAAGCTATGCCCCAGCACAAGTCTTACAATGTCCTCAGGCAGGGGACTAGCCACTGGAATCTGAGTCAGGAGCTATTATTATTAAGGTGGTGGAACTGAGGTCCAGGCCTGAGCTACCTGGGGTTGTTTGGTACGGCTTGTTATCTCTGTTTAGCAAGACATTTTGGCAAAAAATGTTCTATTTGGCCTCAAGAGAAACATTTTGCATTTGTAAAGTCCTTTTTATTACGAATATTTTTCTTTTTTTTTCCTGTTTTTCTTCCTTTTTCTTTTTTTTTTTTTTGTTGGGTGAGGCCCCTCCTGAGGGATTTTATGCAAGGAGCAAGCTCTGTTTTAAAAGCTCTTTTGCTCAAAAATATTGTCACTATCGTTTTCAAACTTAAGCAATGTTCTGGGAGGCTTTGGATATAAAGTGGGGAGTTCTTAAGCCCTGGGAAGGCGCAAGCAGAGGTTGCAGTGGTCGCCTTAAATAAGACAACTTTTTTAAAGGTTTGGTTTGTGTAGAGGGGGAGGGGGCTCTCCAGGGCGCTCGGCCGCCTGCGTCCTATAAGCACCCTCCTTCCTCGGGAGGAAGAGTACAGTCTCTCTCCTTTTGTTTGCCAATGGCAGAAAATATGATCTGCGTAATAGGTGGAGACCCACTACGATCCACTGCTATAGTCTCTCCCATAGGCTATCTAACTAACAGCCTCATGACGGGGGTCCAGAACATTTGAAATAATATTTTACAGAGCAAAAGCATTTACAGGCCCATGCAAAGTATAATTAGTTTTTAGCTGTTTTATTACCTTTATCCAAGTATCTAAATCTCTTTTCTGGAAACAAGGACATTGGTCTCATAACACTAGCCTTTTAATCTTTAATTTATCTTTTTTGTTTAACAGTTACAAAATTACTTGTATAAAGAGGTGTCATTGTTTTGAGTCATTGTTACCCGTGTCAGAAAATTAAGAGTTATAGAAAAGTCTGCCTTGACAAAAAGGTTTTACCTTAGCCAAGGGGGGTTTTGTTTTAAACCCTAAGATAGCAGGTTTCTTTTCAACCTCTAGAGCACCAGGTTTCTCGTAAACCCTTGAACACTTCCCACTCGTCCTCACCCTGTCTATCCTACAGGGGGTTCCGCGGCACCCTGAGTGGGGTCCTAGCCGTCCCGAAACACTCAACACTGGGGGAGTACCCGAAAGTACTCCGGGGGGAGTGACTAAGTCACTCCCGGGGGGGAGCAACAGAGAGTGCTCCGGGGGGAGCAACAGAGGAGTGCTCCGGGGGGAGCTTTTGCTCCGAGGAACCTACCTTCGAATAGCCTGTTCCGGGCACCACTTGCCGGGGTCCAGCCCCGGTGGATCCAGGGAATTCGAAGGGTGGACGGCGTTGGCGTGGAAAGACTTGTTTGTTTATTAATGTAAGATTAGATTAAGAAACTATAGTGTAGTAAGAAGATTAAGTGGAGGAAGAGGGCTGAATAGCTTGGTTTACGCGGAAGGCCAATAAAATTCCAGACAAGGAATTTGCACCATGTACGTTGGGCCACCGGCGCCCGCTTGAATATCTAAGGGTGCCTCGCCTTAAGCTTCCTTTCGTGCGGGTCTTAACAGCTGGGGCAAGTAAGTAGACCTGGCGAGCCTCCGCGCCCCAGATGGAGATTCAGCCTGAAGTTAAAGTAAAGAGCAGAGAGAGGGAAGGGGAGAGAAGAAGAGAGAGAGAGAGACATGGGGGGAGCCAGAGTCCCAAGAAACCAGGCCGAGAGACTAGTTCGAGAAACTGGCCCCCATCCTTTATTGTTCAGAAGGCCTTTTATACTTTTGATAAAACACGGAGATCAATGGGTAACACAAAATTATGTAGCGTTCGCAACCCAGATTCTTTCCGTATATCATTTTGTATACAAAAGGTCTCAGGTGATTTACATTATCTTTTGGCCAAGAGACTTGTTAACACTTTTTGGCTCTCTTCCTTAATGAATGTTAATTTTTTTCCCCTGAAGTGTTTTTTTTTTTTAATCTGCATCTCCTTAAAGCATTAAAGTTACATCTCTATAGAACAAAGGTGCAGTGGGATATAACAAAGAAGGTACTTAACTCAAAGATCTAATGTTGCTAATACCAGGTTTACTACTTGTTTTTCTATATACCAACTATATCTAAAAATAAAGGATAGGAAAATTTGGCAGCAAGCATTGACCCAAAAAATGAAACCATTAATCAGTCCTATTCTAAAGATTTTGACTCCTCGGAAGCTCCTGCATTCCTAGGATGTTTTAAGCTTCCTGTGCCTCCTGCGGTCAGGAGGCCTCAAACAATGACATGCGCAGCTGTACGAGTCCTGCAGGCAGGCTAGAAAGCCATCGGAGGGGTTTTTGTATTGAAACACTCTTTCAAATGCAGAAGACTAAAGCCCTGAATTGACTTTTTCCAGAAAATGTCAGAAGAGTGGAAAAGCAGAGCACAAAAGCCGGCAGATTTTTGTTGGGGTACGTGCTTAGGAATTTGAAGAGGGGTCCCTGAAGTCTGAGCACGCCTTGCGTATGTCAGCTTCCTTCCTCATGACCTTGTCACGGGCGGGATTCCTCACACTGGCTCCCAGCATCTCACCCTTTTTTATTTTAAATAATTAATTATTTATGTTTAAAATCAGGTGCAGTTTGGTCGCGAGATTCCGAATGCTCTGCCGAAGAATCTAGACAATACAGGGAAGAATGATTACGAGGAGCAAGATTATAAAGAGTAGACAGAATAGTCTTTCCAGAAATGAAGTTAGAGAAAGTGTGGAAAAAGTCATTGGCTTCTCCTGCGGTGGTAAAATCTAATCGGGAGTGTTCCAAGGTCTGAATCTGGTTATGCAGTTTCCCTAAGTCTAAACTAATATCTGAGCTGTTCCAAAACACCTAAAACTTGATTTTTTAACATATTGGGCATTTACACTTGTTGAGTCAATGACCGCTCCCAAGTAACAATAACAGTTATTGTAACACAGCAAGAACATAATTATCATATCAATAAGTTGTTACAGTTACAGGACATCTTTAAAACCACAAAAGAGCAGACATTACTTTGAGGAGTTAAACAAGATGAAAACATCCATGGTTCACAAGTCGCTACATTAGGTACCTTAAGTTTTTCTGGAATCATTGGTGAAAAGAAGAACATAAGGAGAGGATAGACAAGCCAAAATAGAGTAAATAGAGTCATTTTCTGGTTGGAGTTTGCGCTGCAGCAGCTGTTAGTCCCGCCGGGATCTTGATGTTTCTTTTGCCTCTTCTGCCGGTGGGAGCAGCGGCCTTCACCCCGCCCTCTGACACTGGCGCTGTTACGGGGCTCCGAGTGCGGTGCACTGGGTTCCGTCAGTCAGGCTGGCCCCGCCCGCCAGCTTTTGGTGCACGGCTGTTTCCCGCGGCGGTGGCGGCAGAGAAGTTCCCTTTTTCTTTTGTGGCGAATCAGTCTGTCCGGGATCCAAATTGACGAATCTGCACCCTGTGGAAAAAATATAAACACTTCCTCGACCCGCAGCAAATTCTGGGTCGGGATCTTTTTGTTATCTGGAGATCTTTTTGCTTTACCAATGGCTTTTTATTTTACTGTTCCAAACGAATCAGCATTTAACTTATTACAAAGAGAACATGTTGTAAAATCTGATGGGGGAAAACTATACTTAATTTCTCCTTTTTTAATTTTTGAATTAACAAAGCACGTGAGGGTAAATGATGCAAGATCTGATCACAAGAATTTCCTATAGCAATCTGCCAATCATCAAACATTTGAAAAGCATCAAGTTGTTTTTTGTTATATGGAATTACAATTTTTGATGGCTCTTTACTAAACAATTTAATAAATCAGTATGCTTGAATTAATCTTTTAAATTAATATGGCAGTAATTTTTTTCTTAGGCAGAGGCCATTGTTCCACCAAGTTGGGATAAGATAAAACTATTTTTTGGGGGGTCATTAGATGGAACCAATGGGCCTTCTTGTCACAAGCATCCTGTAGGTATACATTTTGTGGCAAGAATAATTTAATCTCCTTTTTTGGCAATATTAATCTTAATTAACTGATCATTTAAAGCCTGATTCACTTTAACGAAAGCCAACTGTGTCACACTAGTCAACTTTTTCTTAGAACTGGGATTAGGATTGTTATTTTTCAGCAATCAAACAAAAGGCTTTAAATCTACAAAAGTCAGTTTTAAATGTGGGCATATCCAATTAATATCACCTAATAATTTTTGGAAATCATTTAAAGTTAGTAAACAATCTCTCAGCAGCTTTAAAAGGACATTATCAGTTTTAAAACTTTTGGCAGACCCAAATATAAGAAGCAAGAAAAGCTTTTTTAATGATCTTTTTATAACCCAAATCTGGTCTATAGCCTTTTAGATGACAAGTAACCATTTAATCTTAGCTTGAATACTTCCAGCAACGGGGAGCTCACTATTCACCAAGGTTTTAAACTCTCTCTCACCTCTTACTCTATAGCATTTTTATCCTGCATACCACCTTTTCTAATCCCACCAACTCCTTTTCAGTAGTATATGTTGGCCAGGAGCTGCGCTAGTCTCTCAGCAATGTAAGAAACGTTTTGTCTATTGTCTAACAGCCATGACATTTTATATCTTTAAAAAATCTTTTAAAGGCCTAGAAGCTGCAATTTTTTGCACCCAAAAAGCTAGATCTAGATCCTCTGGGGCTTTTTTTGTCTGGTTTTTCTGTCTGGTAATAAGGTAAAAGCAAAAGCTGTGCTATTTTTTAACTTTAATTGCACAGTTTTAGCAGGTGGCGATATCAAAACTTCAATTTTTTTAGTATAATCAGAATTTACTACACAAGACACTACCGAAATTTTTTGAAAAGAAAGCAAGCTATGCCCCAGCACAAGTCTTACAATGTCCTCAGGCAGGGGACTAGCCACTGGAATCTGAGTCAGGAGCTATTATTATTAAGGTGGTGGAACTGAGGTCCAGGCCTGAGCTACCTGGGGTTGTTTGGTACGGCTTGTTATCTCTGTTTAGCAAGACATTTTGGCAAAAAATGTTCTATTTGGCCTCAAGAGAAACATTTTGCATTTGTAAAGTCCTTTTTATTACGAATATTTTTCTTTTTTTTTCCTGTTTTCTTCCTTTTTCTTTTTTTTTTTTTTTTGTTGGGTGAGGCCCCTCCTGAGGGGATTTTATGCAAGGAGCAAGCTCTGTTTTAAAAGCTCTTTTGCTCGAAAATATTGTCACTATCGTTTTCAAACTTAAGCAATGTTCTGGGAGGCTTTGGATATAAAGTGGGGAGTTCTTAAGCCCTGGGAAGGCGCAAGCAGAGGTTGCAGTGGTCGCCTTAAATAAGACAACTTTTTTAAAGGTTTGGTTTGTGTAGAGGGGGAGGGGGCTCTCCAGGGCGCTCGGCCGCTGCGTCCTATAAGCACCCTCCTTCCTCGGGAGGAAGAGTACAGTCTCTCTCCTTTTGTTTGCCAATGGCAGAAAATATGATCTGCGTAATAGGTGGAGACCCACTACGATCCACTGCTATAGTCTCTCCCATAGGCTATCTAACTAACAGCCTCATGACGGGGGTCCAGAACATTTGAAATAATATTTTACAGAGCAAAAGCATTTACAGGCCCATGCAAAGTATAATTAGTTTTTAGCTGTTTTATTACCTTTATCCAAGTATCTAAATCTCTTTTCTGGAAACCAAGGACATTGGTCTCATAACACTAGCCTTTTAATCTTTAATTTGTCTTTTTTGTTTAACAGTTACAAAATTACTTGTATAAAGAGGTGTCATTGTTTTGAGTCATTGTTACCCGTGTCAGAAAATTAAGAGTTATAGAAAAGTCTGCCTTGACAAAAAGGTTTTACCTTAGCCAAGGGGGGTTTTGTTTTAAACCCTAAGATAGCAGGTTTCTTTTCAACCTCTAGAGCACCAGGTTTCTCTTAAACCCTTGAACACTTCCCACTCGTCCTCACCCTGTCTATCCTACAGGGGGGTCCGCAGCACCCTGAGTGGGGTCCTAGCCGTCCCAAACACTCAACACTGGGGGAGTACCCGAAAGTACTCCGGGGGGAGTGATTAAGTCACTCCGGGGGGAACAACAGAGAGTGCTCCGGGGGGAGCAACAGAGAGTGCTCCGGGGGGAGCTTTTGCTCCGAGGAACCTACCTTCGAATAGCCTGTTCCGGGCACCACTTGCCGGGGTCCAGCCCCGGTGGATCCAGGGAATTCGAAGGGTGGACGGCGTTGGCGTGGAAAGACTTGTTTGTTTATTAATGTAAGATTAGATTAAGAAACTATAGTGTAGTAAGAAGATTAAGTGGAGGAAGAGGGCTGAATAGCTTGGTTTACGCGGAAGGCCAATAAAATTCCAGACAAGGAATTTGCACCATGTACGTTGGGCCACCGGCGCCCGCTTGAATATCTAAGGGTGCCTCGCCTTAAGCTTCCTTTCGTGCGGGTCTTAACAGCCGGGGCAAGTAAGTAGACCTGGCGAGCCTCCGCGCCCCAGATGGAGATTCAGCCTGAAGTTAAAGTAAAGAGCAGAGAGAGGGAAGGGGAGAGAAGAAGAGAGAGAGAGAGACATGGGGGGAGCCAGAGTCCCAAGAAACCAGGCCGAGAGACTAGTTCGAGAAACTGGCCCCCATCCTTTATTGTTCAGAAGGCCTTTTATACTTTTGATAAAACACGGAGATCAATGGGTAACACAAAATTATGTAGCGTTCGCAACCCAGATTCTTTCCGTATATCATTTTGTATACAAAAGGTCTCAGGTGATTTACATTATCTTTTGGCCAAGAGACTTGTTAACACTTTTTGGCTCTCTTCCTTAATGAATGTTAATTTTGTTTCCCCTGAAGTGTTTTTTTTTTTAATCTGCATCTCCTTAAAGCATTAAAGTTACATCTCTATAGAACAAAGGTGCAGTGGGATATAACAAAGAAGGTACTTAACTCAAAGATCTAATGTTGCTAATACCAGGTTTACTACTTGTTTTTCTATATACCAACTATATCTAAAAATAAAGGATATGAAAATTTGGCAGCAAGCATTGACCCAAAAAATGAAACCATTAATCAGTCCTATTCTAAAGATTTTGACTCCTCGGAAGCTCCTGCATTCCTAGGATGTTTTAAGCTTCCTGTGCCTAATGCGGTCAGGAGGCCTCAAACAATCACATGCGCAGCTGTACGAGTCCTGCAGGCAGGCTAGAAAGCCATCGGAGGGGTTTTTGGATTGAAACACTCTTTCAAATGCAGAAGACTAAAGCCCTGAATTGACTTTTTCCAGAAAATGTCAGAAGAGTGGAAAAGCAGAGCACAAAAGCCGGCAGATTTTTGTTGGGGTACGTGCTAAGGAATTTGCAGAGGGGTCCCTGAAGTCTGAGCACGCCTTGCGTATGTCAGCTTCCTTCCTCATGACCTTGTCACGGGCGGGATTCCTCACACTGGCTCGCAGCAGGTGCCAGAACCTGAGGATTCCTCTCCAGTGCTGACATGGATCTTGGGGTACTTCTGGAGTCTCCCCAGGGGAGTCAGTCCTCGTCTCGAGTGGGGCCATGCACGTGCGTTTTCCTCCCGAGCTGTAGTACCAGTGTCATGCTTCCCTTCGCGTGGATGAAGAAATCTGTGGCTTTAACTCGAGGTTTTCGCAGGAGGCTTTCCCACGAGGCTTTCCCACAGGGCTGTCCCACGTGCCACCGTGGTGTGAGAAGATCCTCGGCTTGAAAGTCGAGGCAGTGCAGGGAAAGCTGGTTTCCCTGGAATGGACTGAGACATCTGGGTGACTCTGGGTATGGTGGCTCGACCCTGGAGTTCCTCTCGCCTTTCCTGTGGAGAGCGCCTCCTCTTGAGATGCGACGGAAACACCGGGAATTCTTTCCCGAACACGCAGGGAAAGGTATCCCTCCTCTCGAGCTAGGAGGCGGAAACGGGGCTCCTCTGGATGTGGCCAGGACGCTCGTGCTTCCTCTCAAGTGGAGACGGTTATGTCGGGGAACTTATTGAGTTGCAGCAAGGGTGTGAAGGACCCTTTGGAAGTTTCAGAGGTTAGGTGTGATTAGCCTCGAGAAGCCTCAGCGGAAATGGGCCTCATCTTGCCTGGAGGGGAGAACCTCCTGGATTTTCTCGCGTTGCGGCAGGTGCTCTCGACTTACGACGGGGACCACAGGGACCCGCTCTGGTGGCCTCAGGAAAGGTCAGTCCCCATGCGAGTTGCTCGAGGGCCACTCTGGATTCCTCTCCCATCGATGCCGGGGCCTAAGAAATTGTGTGGAGTCGGTGCCGGAACATGAGGATTCCTCTCCAGTGCTGACATGGACCTTGGGGGTACTTCTGGAGTCTCCCCAGCGGAGTCAGTCCTCGTCTGAAGTGGGGGCATGCACGTGCTCTTTCCTCCCGAGCTGTAGCAGCAGTGTCACGCTTCCCTTCACGTGGATCAAGGGATCTGTGGCTTTCCCTCGAGGCTTTCCCATGAGGCTTTCCCACGAGGTTTTCCCACAGGGCTGTCCCACGTGCCACCGTGGTGTGAGTCGATCCTCGGCTTGAACGTCGAGGCAGTGCAGGGAAAACAGGTATCCCTGGAATGGACGGAGACATCTGGGGGACTCTGGGAATGGTGGCACGACCCTGGAGTTCCTCTCGCCTTTCCTGTGGAGAGCACCTCATCTTGAGATGCGACGGGAACGGCAGGAATTCTTTCCAGACCAGGCAGGGAAAGGATCCCTCCTCTGGAGCTAGTAGGCGGAAAGGGGGCTCCTCTGGATGTTGTCGGGACTCTTGTGCTTCCTCTCGATTGGAGACGGGTATGTCGGGGAACTTCTTGAGTTGCTGCAAGGATGTGAAGGACCCTTTGGAAGTTTCAGAGGTTAGGTGTGATTAGCCTCGAGAAGCCTGAGCGGAAATGGGCCTCATCTCGCCTGGAAGGGAGAACCTCCTGGATTTTCTCGAGTTGCGGCACGTGCTCTCGACTTACGACCGGGACCTCAGGGACACGCTCTGGTGGCCTCAGGAAAGGCCAGTCCCCATGCGAGTTGCTCGGGGGCCTCTCGGGATTCCTCAACTGTCGATGCCGGGGCCTAAGACCTTGTGTGGAGTCGGTGCCGGAACCTGAGGATTCCTCTCCAGTGCTGACATGGATCTTGGGGTACTTCCTGAGTCTCCCCTGGGGAGTCAGTCCTCGTCTCGAGTGGGGGCATGCACGTGCGCTTTCCTCCCCAGCTGCAGCAGCACTGTCACGCTTCTCTTCGCGTGGATTAAGTGATCTGTGGCTTTCCCTCGAGGCTTTCCCACAAAGCTGTCCCACGTGCCACCGTGGTGAGAGTCGATACTCAGCTTGAAAGTCGAGGCAGTGCAGGGAAAAAAGTTTTCCCTGGAATGGACTGAGACATCTGAAGGACCCTGGGAATGGTGGCACGACCCTGGAGTTCCTCTCGCCTTTCCTGTGGAGAGCGCCTCTTCTTGAGATGCGACGGGATCGACGGGAATTCTTTCCTGAACACGCAGGGAATGGATCCCTCCTCTCGATCTAGGAGGGGGAAACGGGGCTCCTCTGGATGTGGGCCGGACTCTCGTGCTTCCTCTCGAGTGGAGACGGGTATGTCGGGGAACTTCTTGAGTTGCAGCAAGGGTGTGAAGGACCCTTTGGAAGTTCCAGAGGTTAGGTTTGATTAGCCTCGAGACACCTCAGCGGAAATGGGTCTCATCTCGCCTGGAAGGTAGAACCTCCTGATTTTCTCGAGTTGTGCAGGTGCTCTCGACTTACGACGTGGACCTCAGGGACCCGCTCTCATGGCCTCAGGAAAGGCCAGTCCCCATGCGAGTTGCTCGGGGGCCTATCGGGATTCCTCTCCCATCGATGCCGGGGCCTAAGACCTTGTGTGGAGTCGTTTGCGGAACCTGAGGATTCCTCTCCAGGGCTGGCATGGATCTTGGGGTAATTTTGGAGTCTCCCCAGGGGAGTCAGTCCACGTCTCGAGTGGGGGAATACACGTGCGCTTTCCTCCCCAGCTCTAGCAGCCGTGTCACGCTTCCCGTCGAGTGGATCAAGGGATCTGTGGCTTTCCCTTAGAGGCTTTCCCACAGGGCTGTCCCACGTGTCACCGAGCCAGTGGAGTCGATCCTCGGCTTGAAAGTCGAGGCAGTGCAGGGAAAACAGGTGTCCCTGGATTGGACGGAGACATCTGGGGACTCTGGGAATGGTGGCACGACACTGGAGTTCCTCTGGCCTTTCCTGTGGAGAGCACCTCATGTTGAGATGCCACAGGAACGCCAGGAATTCTTTTCAGACCAGGCAGGGAAAGGATCCCTCCTCTCGCGCTAGGAGGCGGAAACGGTGCTCCTATGGATGTGGGCGGGACTCTCGTGCTTCCTCTCGAGTGGAGACGGGTATGTCGGGGAACTTCTTGAGTTGCAGCAAGGGTGTGAAGGACCCTTTGGAAGTTCCAGAGGTTAGGTGTGATTAGCCTCGAGAAGCCTCAGCGGAAATGGGCCTCATCTCGCCTGGAGGGGAGAACCTCCTGGATTTTCTCGAGTTGCGGCAGTTCCTCTCGACTTACGACGGGGACGTCAGGGACACGCTCTGGTGGCCTCAGGAAAGGCCAGTCCCCAAGCGAGTTGTCGGGGGCCTCTCGAGATTCCTCTCCTGTCGATGCCGGGGCCTAAGACCTTGTGTTGAGTCCGGTGCCGGAACCTGAGGATTCCTCTCCAGTACTGACATGGACCTTGTGGTACTTCTGGAGTCTCCCCAGCGGAGTAAGTCCTCGACTGGTGTGGGGGCATGCACGTGCTATTTCCTCCCGAGCTGTAGCAGCAGTGTCACGCTCCCCTTCGCGTGGATCAAGGGATCTGTGGCTTTCCCTCGAGGCTTTCCCACGAGGCTTTCCCACGAAGTTTTACCACAGGGCTATCCCACGTGCCGACCGTGGTGTGAGTCGATCCTCGGCTTGAACGTCGAGGCAGGGCAGGGAAAACAGGTGTCCCTGGAATGGACGGAGACATCTGGGGGCTCTGGGAATGGTGGCCACGACCCTGGAGTTCCTCTCGCCTTTTCTGTGGAGAGCACCTCATCTTGAGATGCGACGGGAACGCCAGGAATTCTTTCCAGACCAGGCAGGGAAAGGATCCCTCCTCTCGAGCTAGGAGGCGGAAAGGGGGCTCCTCTGGATGTTGTCGGGACTCTTGTGCTTCCTCGCGATTGGAGACGGGTATGTCGGGGAACTTCTTGAGTTGCAGCAAGGGTGTGAAGGACCCTTTGGAAGTTCCAGAGTTTAGGTGTGATTAGCCTCGAGACACCTAAGTGGAAATGGGCCTCATCTCGCCTGGAAGGTAGAACCTCCTGATTTTCTCGAGTTGTGGCAGGTGCTCTCGACTTACGACGGGGACCTCAGGGACCCGCTCTCGTGGCCTCAGGAAAGGCCAGTCCCCATGCGAGTTGCTCGGGGGCCTATAGGGATTCCTCTCCCGTCGATGCCGGGGCCTAAGACCTTGTGTGGAGTCGTTTGCCGGAACCTGAGGATTCCTCTCCAGGGCTAGCATGGATCTTGGGGTAATTCTGGAGTCTCCCCAGGGGAGTCAGTCCACGTCTCGAGTGGGGGCATGCACGTGCGCATTCCTCCCCAGCTCTAGCAGCCGTGTCACGCTTCCCGACGAGTGGATCAAGGGATCTGTGGCTTTCCCTAGAGGCTTTCCCACAGGGCTGTCCCACGTGTCACCGTGCAGTGAGTCGATCCTCGGCTTGAAAATCGAGGCAGTGCAGGGAAAAACAGGTGTCCCTGGAATGGACGGAGACATCTGGGGGACTCTAGTAATGGTGGCACGACCCTGGAGTTCCTCTGGCCTTTCCTGTGGAGAGCACCTCATCTTGAGATGTCACGGGAACGCCAGGAATTCTTTCCAGAACAGGCAGGGAAAGGATCTCTTCTCTCGCGCTAGGAGGCGGAAACGGGGCTCCTATGGATGTGGGCGGGACTCTCGTGCTTCCTCTCGAGTGGAGACGGGTATGTCGGGGAACTTCTTGAGTTGCAGCAAGGGTGTGAAGGACCCTTTGGAAGTTCCAGAGGTTAGGTGTGATTAGCCTCGAGACGCCTCAGCGGAAATGGGCCTCATCTCGCCTGGAGGGGAGAACCTCCTGGATTTTCTCGAGTTGCGGCAGTTCCTCTCGACTTACGACGGGGACCTCAGGGACACGCTCTGGTGGCCTCAGGAAAGGCCAGTCCCCAAGCGAGTTGCTCGGGGGCCTCTCGAGATTCCTCTCCTGTCGATGCCGGGGCCTAAGACCTTGTGTGGAGTCGGTGCCGGAACCTGAGGATTCCTCTCCAGTGCTGACATGGATCTTGCGGTACTTCCTGAGTCTCCCCTGGGGAGTCAGTCCTCCTCTCGAGTGGGGGCATGCACGTGCCGCTTTCCTCCCCAGCTCTAGCAGCAGTGTCACGCTTCCCGTCGAGTGGGTCAAGGGATCTGTGGCTTTCCCACGAAGCTTTCCCACAGGGCTGTCCCACGTGCCACCGTGGTGTGAGTCGATCCTCGGCTTGAAAGTCGAGGCCAGTGCAGGGAAAACAGGTTTCCCTAAATGGACTGAGACATCTGGGGGACTCTGGGAATGGTGGCACGACCCTAGAGTTCCTCTCGCCTTTCCTCTGGAGAGCGCCTCCTCTTGAGATGCGACGGGAACGCCGGGAATTCTTTCCCGACCACGCAGGGAAAGATCCCTCCTCTCGAGCTAGGAGGCCGGAAACAGCGCTCCTCTGGATGAGGGCGGGACTCTCGTGCTTCCTCTCGAGTGGAGACGGGTATGTCGCGGAACTTCTTGAGTTGCAGCAAGGGTGTGAAGGACCCTTTAGGAAGTTCCAGAGGTAGGTGTGATTAGCCTCGAGATGCCTCAGCGGAAATGGGCCTCATCTCGCCTGGAGGGGAGAACCTCCTGGATTTTCTCGAGTTGCGGCAGGTGCTCTTGACTTACGTCGGGGACCTCAGGGACCCGCTCTGGTGGCCTCAGGAAAGGCCAGTCCCCATACGAGTTGTTCGGGTGCCTCTCGGTATTCCTCTCCCGTTGATGCCGGGACCTAAGACCTTGTTTGGAGTCGGTACCAGAACCTGAGGATTCCTCTCCAATGCTGACATGGATTTGGGGTACTTCTGGAGTATCCCAGGGGAGTCAGTCATCGTCTCGAATTGGGGGCATGCACGTGCGATTTCCTCTCGGGCTGTAGCAGCTGTGTCACGCTTCCCTTTCACGTGGATCAAGGGATCTGTGTCTTTCCCTCGAGGCTTGCCCAGGAGGCTTTCCCACAGGGCTGTCCCACGTGCCACCGTGGTGTGAGTCGATCCTCGGCTTGAAATTCGAGGCAGTGCAGGAAAAACAGGTTTCCCTGGAATGGACTGAGACATCTGGGGGACTCTGGGAATGGTGGCATGACCCTGGAGTTCCTCTCGCCTTTCCTGTGGAGAGCGCCTCCTCTTGGGATGCGACGGAAACGCCGGGAATTCTTTCCCGACCACGCAGGGAAGGATCCCTCCTATCTAGCTAGGAGGCGGAAACGGGGCTCCTCTGGATGAGGGCGTGACTCTCGTGATTCCTCTCGAGTGGAGACGGGTATGTCGGGAAACTTCTTCAGTTGCAGCAAGGGTGTGAAAGACCCTTTGTAAGTTCCAGATGTTAGGTGTGATTAGCCTCGAGATGCCTCAGCGGAAACGGGCCTCATCTCGCCTGGAGGGAGAACCTGCTGGATTTTCTCGAGTTGCGGCATGTGCTCTCGACTTACGACGGGGACCTCAGGGACCCGCTCTGGTGGCCTCAGGAAAGCCAGTCCCCATGCGAGTTGCTCGGGGGACTCACGGGATTCCTCTCCCATCGATGCCGTGGCCTAAGACCTTGTGTGGAGTCGGTTGCGGAACCTGAGGATTCCTCTCCAGGGCTGACATGCATCTTGGGGTACTTCTGGAGTCTCCCCAAGGGAGTCAGTCCTCGTATCGAGTGGGGTCATGCACGTGCGCTTTCCTCCCCAGCTCTAGCAGCAGTGTCACGCTTCCCGTCGAGTGGGTCAAGGGATCTGTGGCTTTCCCACGAAGCTTTCCCACAGGGCTGTCCCACGTGCCACCGTGGTGTGAGTCGATCCTCGGCTTGAAAGTCGAGGCAGTGCAGGGAAAACAGGTTTCCCTAAATGGACTGAGACATCTGGGGGACTCTGGGAATGGTGGCACGACCCTAGAGTTCCTCTCGCCTTTCCTCTGGAGAGCGCCTCCTCTTGAGATGCGACGGGAACGCCGGGAATTCTTTCCCGACCACGCAGGGAAAGATCCCTCCTCTCGAGCTAGGAGGCGGAAACAGCGCTCCTCTGGATGAGGGCGGGACTCTCGTGCTTCCTCTCGAGTGGAGACGGGTATGTCGCGGAACTTCTTGAGTTGCAGCAAGGGTGTGAAGGACCCTTTGGAAGTTCCAGAGGTTAGGTGTGATTAGCCTCGAGACGCCTCAGCGGAAATGGGCCTCATCTCGCCTGGAGGGAGAACCTCCTGGATTTTCTCGAGTTGCGGCAGGTGCTCTCAACTTACGACGGGTCCTCAGGGACCCGCTCTGGTGGCCTCAGGAAAGGCCAGTCCCCATGCGAGTTGCTCGGGGCCTCTCGGGATTCCTCTCCCGTCGATGCCGGGGCCTAAGACTGCCGGGAGCCAGTGTGAGCAAGCCCGCCCGTGACAAGGTTATGAGGAAGGAAGCTGACATACGCAAGGCGTGCTCAGACTTCAGGGACCCCTCTGGAAGTTTTTAAGCATGTACCCCAACAAATATCTGCCGGTTTTTGTGCTCTGCTTTTTCACTCTTCTGACCTTTTCTGGAAAAAGTCAATTCAGCGCGTTAGTCTTCTGCATTTGAAAGAGTGTTTCAATCCAAAAACCCTCTGATGGCTTTCTAGCCTGCCTGTAGGACTCGTACAGCTGCGCTTGTGATTGTTTGAGGCCTCCTGACCGCAGGAGGCACAGGAAGCTTAAAACATCCTAGGAATGCAGGAGCTTTCGAGGAGTCAAAATCTTTAGAATAGGACTGATTAAAAGTTTCATTTTTTGGGTCAATGCTTGCTGCCAAATTTTCATATCCTTTATTTTTTAGTTAGGTTGTATATATAGAAAAACAAGTAGTAACCTGGTATTAGCAACATTATATCTTTGAGTTA
>NW_017199032.1:0-29918 GCF_001704415.2 Capra hircus | reverse complement strand
TCTTATTAGAGATTTAATATTATGATATAAAGAATTTCAGTAGGCAGGGCAACATGGAGGGGGCAGCAGAGTTTATGCTCAAACTACCATCGTATCGAGCGTGCAGCCAAAAATTTGGAAAAACTCCTGATTTTTAACCCTACATCTTTGTATTTATAGCGTGTCAGCCTTAAGGAACCGCACAGTTTTTTCCGTACTGCGCCGTGAGTAGCAGGATTTAGGGTCTCTTTCGTCCAGTAACTAAGAGAAGTTTGGACGTATATGAATTGTGTAGACGAAGAGCTATTCTAGGTCTCATCTGTATGATGAAAGAAAATATGTAGATGTGATTAATATTTGGACATTTTCCGCGAAAAACATTGTTACAAGAGCTAGGAGTCCTTTTCGATACGCAAAATCGCAGAAAACAAATCTATGCCTATTGAGCGTAATACCTTTGGTGCCATCGAAAGTGATTAAGTGTGTCTTATCTTTGCCTATGTTTTAACAGTAATAGTGACAGCGAGCAAAATTGAGGCTTTTCTTAGTAATGTGCCATAAGTGTGAGACTTTACGAGAAGTAACTTACACAATAATCCGAGTAGGTGTCCGCTCGTTTTAGAAGGGGCCGACCAATTGTTCCTTCAATCTCGTAGCGCAGCAAGACAGGCTGTCTAGAATCTTGTGTAAAGACTAGATATTAGTGATTACAGAGCTTAAAAAGTTGTAAGGGTTAGTATGAGGATGATTGCTTGTTATTGTAGCAAATTGATAAGTCGGATGAAAGCATGGAGTAGGTATTTTGGAACTTGACTGCGCGCTCAGTAGAAATATGCGCTGTGTTGGAATGACTTAAAGACAACCGCTTTTTTGTTTTTTTTTTTTTTTTTCTCGGCTACTCATCGTCCTCTCTTCACTGCTGGTATCAGGCCAATAGTTGATGGTGTAAGTGTCTCTGATGCTAATAATAGCTAAAAAGAAGGTGAAGTGGCAAATGTGGGGTCTTGGATAACGGGAGTGTTTGCTAGCGCAGTTATTGGGGTCTCTCTGCACCAGCGCACCTGGTAAGCACTGGAGCATGCCGAAATTCTAGCGGCTGTCTGTGCAGTTTCACCGAAGAAGGAGAGTGAGTCTCTTGCTTCCACAAGTACAAAATGCAACCAAAAAACTGCAGCAACTGAAACTTCTCCTGTGTCTTCTCAGAACAGTCATACATTTCAAGATTCAGACTCACCAAGAAAATGGGGATGGGCCTCAGGGGTATGCTGAGAATCATTGAGGAGAAGAAACATAAACCAGAAATTATCCTTAAATCTTGAGTATTAAATGTGCATGTAAATATCCATCCTACTTCAACAGAAAATCAAAACTGCAAAACACATGTAGGATCCCTCAGTATGTCGAGTGTGACATAAAGGCAGCAGTGAGACGTTAGGACACAGAGGAGGGTCTCTGGTGGGCTCCTGGGCAGGAAGAGGGAAGCACAGGCTCTCCCAGGAATCCCCTCCAGCCCCGGGCACCTGCTCCTGGGCTCAGCCCTGTGCTCGTGTGTCCCACAAGGCCCTGGTTGTTGCCGGGCCCCCCGGGGGTGGTGGCTAGTGTCTGAGCTCACACTGACACCCCTCACTGTGTCTCTTGCACAGTAATACACAGCTGTGTCCACAGTGGTCACAGAGCTCAGCTGCAGGGAGACTGGTTCTTGGACGTGTCCCTGGAGATGGAGGTGTGGCTCTTGATGGAGGGCTGTCGTGAGTGTCATCCATTATAATATATGCTTCCCATCCACTCTAGCCCTTCCTGGGCCTGGTGGATCCAGCTCCCTCCATAACGGTGATGGAGTAACCAGAGGCAGCACATGTGAGGGAGACGGTCTGTGAGGGCTTCAGCAGGTCAGGGCCCGACTCCTGCACCTTCACCTGGGACAGGACACCCGGGGACAGGAAGACTCAAACCCAGTCAGTCACCTGCTGGCAACAATAATCCCCACAGATGCGTGTCTGATGCCCGAGGCCTCCCCCTTGGGGAACTGCCACCAGGCAGAGGAGAAGACCCCAAGCCCCACTTCTACACAGCAGCTCTGCCTTCACTGAGGCCTCCATCCTGTGTGAGCAGAGAGGGCTGAGCTCCCACAGCCCAGGGGGTGGGTTTTACCCTGGAGCTTGAAGAGGCATGTGCACTGAGGAGCTCTTTCCTGTGAGTCCAGAGAGGCTGTGGTCACACTCACCCTGGTCACCCCGGGATCCCCATGGGCGCCTTCTGAATTTTCATGGTTGGCGAGCAAGGGTGGGAAAGCAGTGTGTCTACCAGAGGCTTGGAACCATCCCAGGGCAGGTCCCCCTTTCTGAGCCCAGAGTCTCTGTCCTGTTGGCCCCCTCCCCTGCCCCGTGCCCATGTCAGCTCAGCCCCTCGCCCTCTCAGTCCTTGGGTCTTTCCTCAGGGCTGAGCCCCAGCACAGCTCCTGCTTCCTGTCCCTGTGCCAGTGACGGTCACTGTGATGGGAGAGAGGACACATGGTGGTGGGCTCCACGTTGACCCCACGGACAAATCCACCTGAGGACCTCTGTATCTCCTTATGAATGATCCAGACATAAGCTCAGAATGGGTGTGGACTTCAGAGAATTTGAGGCGAGATGGCATCACGCTGATTGCCCTCACCTGGAATGTGTGTGTGTTGAGTGACTCAGTGAACTGGCCATGCTGTCAATGTCTATATAAGGACACAAGGTAACAGTGTTTATGTTAAGACCCTAATGAAAGCGAGCGTGTAGGTGACTTTGCAGTACAGAATCTGTGATGACGAGAATCATCGCATGTGCAGCACTGGGGACCTCTGACGCCAGAGCCTTTCACACTGCTCACTCCAGATTCTAAGTGTGCAGTTTCACAGGCAGAAGGAGGTTGGGTCTCTTTCTTCCTCATGTACAAAAACAAAACAAAGAATAAAACGTTTTAATATCTTATATTTCCTTCAGCAGTTAACTGTTTTGAAATTAACGAGAGTCAAGTGTTTTACTGAGTTCCTTAGACTGAAGAAAAATATAGGAGAAAAAATTTTAGCTGTTGACTATCGTGTGTGTGTGTGTGTGTGTGTGTGCGTGTGTGTGTGTGTGTGTTTGCATAAAGCTGTCTTTGATTCAAGGAAAGTTTAAAATAGATATAAACACACAGTTGTCTGAGAGTGACTTAAACCATAACAATGAAATACCAGGACACAGAAGAGGGTCTATGGTGCAGCTCCTGGGCAGGAGGAGGAAAGAGAATCTCTAGGAGAATCCCCCGCAGGCCCCACCGCCCAAGGCTGCTTCTGCACCTGCTCCGGGGCGCTGCTCTGTACTGAGTCCTGAGCGCCCCCTGGTGGGCACGGGCCCCTATGCAGGGAGGTTTTTGGGCTCACACTGACTTCCCCTCACTGTGTCTCTTGCACAGTAGTACAGGCCGTGTCCTCAGTTGTCACGCTGCTCCGTGACAGGGAGACTTGGCTCTTGGAGGTGTCCCTGGTGATGCTGAGCCGGGATTTCAGGGCCGGGTTATAGCTTGTGTCTCCGTCATAATCTATACCACCAACCCACTCCGGCGCCTTTCCTGGAGCCTGGCGGACCCAGCCTGCACCATAGCTGGTTAATGAGAATCCAGAGTCCGTGAAGGTGAGGGAGAGGGTCTGTGAGGGCTTCACCAGGCTGGGTCCCGACTCCTGCAGCTGCACCTGCGACAGGACCCCTGTGGACAGAGAGAAGCACGGTGACCCATGGGCTCAGAGGCAGCTTCCCCACGTGCCCATGTCTGAGCCAGAGACACTCAGCTCTGGGGGCTGACAGCACAAAGAGGAGGGTTCATCTTGGAGCAGATGAGAGTCACCACTCCTGGAGATCTCTTGAAGCCTGAGGAGGAACCTGAATTTAAGTGAGCTGGTGCTTTGTTTCTACCCTGTGACCTGAGTGGATATTTGCATACGGGAGGGACCTCTGTATAAAAAGCCAGAAAGCAGTGAATAGCGGTCCTGGCCTCTGGGGCTCCCCTGTGAGGGGGGTGCTGACTGTGCCCTCAGAGAACTCAGCCCCTCCTGGGGTCGCCTTCCCCACGACAAGAAGACTGTTGAGGGATGAAATGATGATGGAGGGCTGGTCAGGAAAAAAAATGCTTTCGGGGAACAAAAGCAGATTTGGGGAAGAGACTTTAATCTCATGAACATGTTTGCCTTTACTCAAAAAATGCCCACCACACATTCAGGTACCAGCCATTTGTTAGACACAAACACTTATTTTATTTTAGTTTTTTATTTTCTGATTAGCTGATGTTTACTTACTCTATGCAAACTCAGAGAAAAATATACATATAATAATCACATTGAATTCAAATGGAGTTGAGTACAATTTAATGTCTATCAGAATTCCCAAAGCATTTATATTTTCCTTTGGTTTCTTGACTATTTGTTCATCTTGAGTAGCTTAAATAACCTCAAGAATCACTCTAGAGGAGGTTAGTTTCATAGTAATTAAAAATAGCATTAATTTTGTGGACGAAGTAGACATTTCTGCTGACCTGCTCGTCTTCCCAGCACCGCTGACTTGCCCGGCAGCCTGCATTTTCCTGTGCACAACTGCGTGTCTGCAGGAACTCGTGACGCTCAGCATCTCCTCCCTGAGGGTGGACACTGAGGACCCCAAGTCCACTGAGGACTGAGGGCTGAGGACAGGCAGCTCCTGGAGCCCCTTAGTGCTCCGCTCCCCCGTCTCCCTGTGGCCTCACACCTGCATTTCTGGGTGTGAGGTGTAGACTGGGGCTGGCGACCGTCACAGCGTGTGTGGATTTACAGGGGGTTTCCTGGGAGGAGAGTGCTGTCGTCAGTGTCGTCAGCGGCGTTCTCTCTCCTGGAGCCAGAAAAGACCAGTGCGTGTCCCCACTCTGACTGACGCCCTGTCCCTGTGACCCTGGGCTTCTCCTGCCCTGAGATGTCACCCCTTCGGGTCTGGCGCAGGTCAGCTCTTCCTCGGCACGGGAAGCTCACCTGTACACTGTCTGAGTTAGAACCTACTGTCTATGAAAAGCCCTTCCCGGTCTGGCTTTGGCCACAGCAGTTGTGCACCAGCATGTCTTCTGTGCCAGATCCAGTTTCCCGACCCCTGAAAGTGCTCTGGGCAGAGGCCTCTCCTCACTCTGCCTCAGAGTGTGTGGGGGTCCCTTGTCCCCAATGCTCTGCAACATGGTCAAGCCTCCAGGGAAGGGCCCTGGAGCTCTTCCCTCAGCTCAACACCTTTGTCCATCGTCAAGGCCAGTGGAGGCTTGTGGGGCATCGCCTAACAGGCTTTCCCTCTCCTGCACTTTCTGTGATCTTGTGATCCCATTGGACCACCTGTAAAACCCACGTATGCTTCTCATCTCTCGGGACTGGAAGGCTGCAGACCACATCCCCAAATCCACTGCTGGTTGGTTTATATGGGGTTTAGTTTACGGCATCGAACGTGGGATCCAGAGTATCCCCACCAACTCCTAAGCCATGCGCAATCAGATGCTGCCACCCACTCCGACCTGTTGAGTTTAGTGCTCTCTGGATGAGTGTGGTCTAGTAGTTTTGTGGGGAGTCCTTAGGGTTTTCTATCTACAGTGTTCTGTAGGTAATGAGAATTTTGCCTCTCGTGGTTAAGAATCCAGGTGCAATGTAGGAGACCTGGCTTCAATCCTCGGGTCTGAAAGATAGGAAATAGCAACCCACTCCAGTATTCTTGCCTAGAAAGGAGAAGGAAGACTGGCGGGCTTCAGTCCATGGGGTAACAAAGTGTCAGACATGACTGAGTGACTAACACACACTTATCTCTAAACTCTATGCCTGCCCAGTAGTTCTGAATTGAAAGCTGACAATGATACAGGCCTTCTTCAAGAAACTGGAAGAAAACAATCGAACTCACTACCTACAGAAATTAGAAAGCAAGCGCCAGAAAAGCCCAGAGGCAGTGGAAGGAAGGAAATAACAAAAAAGTGCAGAAATTAATAATACTGACATGAACACACACACACACAAACAACAGGCAAAACGATCGGGAAATCATCAGCTGGCTGACGTCGTTGTCGCGGTAGTTTTTGCAAAGACAAGAAAAACCATAAACCTTTAGTCAGTCTCCAAAGGAGGAAAAAGAATATCCTGGAATAAAATAAAAAACTAGAAAAGACATAAAGCTAATACCACAGGATACAAAACATCATATGAGATTATTACAAACAGTTGTATTCCAAGAAATTGACAATCTAGAGGAAATGGACAAACTCCTAAACTGTAAAACCTGCAGGAGTGAATCAAGATGGAGCAGAGGACATGACGAGACCGAACATGTATGCAAACTGGGCTTCATGATAGTGAGTTTAAAACCTTCCGAGGAGCAACAGTCTCGGAACAGAAAGCTTCTCGAGGGACTTTGTAAAACACACCTTTGATGAATTTAATGCGAAACTTCTCAAAACCTATTAGCAAATCAGATTCAGCAACGACTAGAGAGGATCACGCACCATCCACAGTTGTCTTCTACTTGAGGGTCACGGCGATGGTTCAAGATCCCAGAGCAGGAAATAGGCAGGTGAAAGCGCGCAGCTTCAAATACGCACCACCTCCCACCTTAAGGAATGGAAAGTAAGGGGCAGATCAACAGGCCCAGAGGCTGCAAGAGGAGCCGGAGAAGGCTATTCCCAGACCTTGCACTTAGTAGGTTCACATGGACGGGTTTAAACACTGTCGGGGCCAGTGGGGCCTCCCTGGTGGCTCAGCAGTGAAGAACCTGCTTGCAGTGAAAGAAATGCGGGAGACTTGGGTTCAGTCCCTGGGTCGGGAAGATCCCCTGGAGGAGGAAATACCGACCCACTCCGGTATTCTTGGCCTGGAGAAGCCCATGGAGGAGGAGCTTGGCAGGCTATAGTCCACAGGGTGGCAAAGAGTCAGACACAGCTGTAGCCCTGAGCACACGTGCACCTGGGACCAGGGTCCTTTCTGACTCACACGGAATGAAGCTCCTTGTAGCTGAGATATGCCTGCCTTAGTGTTGCATTTTAGAACACAAATCCTCATGCATTGCTGAGTTAGAGGAGTAGATTTGGGACTTGGAGGTGATAGTATTTGGGCCAACTTTGCTCTATAATCTTTATTATAACTGACATTATGATTTAGTGTGAATTCTTAGGTTGACAGTTTGGAGGTTTTCTGGGATTTGCTAAGTGTACTGGGCCTGTGGGAAGGATGTATTTGCAGGGCTGAAGGTGGACTGTGTTTGTCCGAATCATTCATTGAATCTCTGAATGTCATCTCACATGGCATAAGGGACTTTGGAGAACGTGACTAATTTAGAGGTCTGATTTTCCTGAATTATCGTGTGGCTCCAGTTGAAACCACAAATGTGTTCATCAGAGGGAGGCCAAGGGCATCAACGCTGGGAGAAGTGGCCACTGATGGAAGGTGCTTTGCTGGGCTGTGCAGGTGAAGGAAGTGGCTGAGAGCCAGGGATGCGGGTGTGAAGCCCTAGACTGGACAGGGCAAAGAAGCAGATTGTCCCTGACTGTATCCTTTCAGAGTGCATAACAGGCGCTCAGGTGGTTGGTCTGTAAGCAACACTTGATTTCCCACAGTCCTAGAGGCTGGAAGCCCCAGGTCAGGACACCAGTGAGGCTGCCTTCTGGTGAGACTCCTCTCGAGGCTCACATCTCCACCTTCCTGCTGGGTCCTTACCTGGTGGACGGGGACAAGTGTGTTCTCTGGGGACTCTTAGAAAGACTCCAACCCAAATCATGAGGACTCTCCTCTCATGATTTAAGCATCTGCCAAAGACCGCGATTCTCACCTCATTATCCTAGGTGCACAGGAATTCCAAACCTGAATTCTGGGAGCTCAGATGCATTCAGACCCTGAGAGCCTTGGGACTGTGGTCCTGCCGCATCTGGATTCCAGTCCAGTGAAGCTGATATCAGACTCTGAACTGTGGCCGGAAAGGGAATGTGTGTGCGTCGATTTGAGCCGCACACGTGTGGGAAGCTGACACGATGACCCGCAGAGTGATACCGGCTAGGACGTGGGCCTCACAGCAGCCAGTGTCTCCCACAGGGCTCCCTCTAGGTGGTGACCACAAGCACTGCCCCTGGGGCCAGGGCACTGCAGGCCGCCGCCCCTGGGAGGAACCGTGTGCCGCCACAGACTGAGGGGCCTGTGCGCCTGTCGACCCCGACTCTGTAGCCCTGCTCGTGGCTGTCTGACCAGATGCCACGTGTGGGCTGCTTGGCAGAGACTGGGAAATAGAAACTCACCCTTGGGATCCCCCAAGGACGATGCCACTTTGAAAACTGAAGAATGAGCCAGAGGACTTGCCAGGAGACTCTACAGAACAAGAATCCCATCCTTGACATTAACCAGGTATTCCCAGATCATGCCTCACCTAACATTCCCAAGAACAATGAGGCTCTCAATACCCCTGCTAAGAAAGGAATAAAAATCCCTAGCCCTTTGGAGGGAAATCTTTACCTCGCATCTTTCTTTCATATATTTGTTATCTTGAGATCTTGCTCAAAAGCACCAGTGTCCAGGAGAGCATGATCTGATCTCTCAGATTCCAGACTCTTGGTGACGAGAAGTCAGGAAAACCATCATTTCTCTCTCTCCTCTCCCAGCACAGCCGCCCTGCCCCTCAGGGTTTCTGGCACCCTCGGGATGTGGGTTTTCACACTGTGTGTCTCACCCAGTAATAAACAGCCGTGTCCTCAGACCTCAGACTGCTCAGCTCCATGTAGGCGGTGCCGGTGGACGTGTCTGCAGCCAGCGTGACTCTGCTCTGGAACTGCTGTGCATACTTTGTTCCACCATCCTTGCTGTCCATCTGTCCATCCGTTCAAGCCCTTGTTGAGGGGCCTGTCGCACCCAGTGCCTCTAGTAGTCGGTGAAGGTGTATCCAGAAGCCTTGCAGGACCCCTTCACTGATCCCCAGGCTTCCTCAGCTCAGCCCCAAGAGCACCAGCTGCACCTGGAGTGCACACCTGTGGACAGGGGACAGGAGCGCCTGAACCCCCTCGACTGGACCCTGTCCCTTCCTTCACCCCAGAACCAGGAGGACCCTGACCTGGATCCAAGGCTACCAGGAGGAGGGCTCTCCAGCTCCATCCCTGGAGAGGGCTGTGCTCCCAGGACTGCTGTGCAGAGCCGGTGTTGCTGGGGGTGATGTTCCTGGGCTCAGAATATCCGTATTTAACCTAGGACACCTCAGGTCATCTGCATGTTCTAGAGGCTGAAGACTTTACAGTCAATACATGGGCGATATCAGGAAGGAGGAGTCTTGTGACCCATGGCCACGCTCAGTGGGTGCGTGTCTGTGTCCTCATCTTTGTTTGAGGATGTGTGTGCCTGCCAGGTCCCTGACCCCTGTGTACACAGAGCTCTTCCACTGAGGGACGCGTCCCAGAGGACACAGTCCCCATCATGAACCAGCCTTTAGTGCCACAGAGACACCTTCACCTCTAATCAGTGAGTTTCCCAACGTCAGCCACCACTGGGCATTTACAGACACACACCTGACACACACACACACACACACCTCACACACACACACACACCTCACACACACACACACACATACACACACCTGTCACACACACACACCTGTCACACGAACACCCTATTACACACACACACACCTGCTCCCCCACAAACACTCTTGTTACACACACACACACCTGTCACACACTCACCCCTCTCACAGAAACACACACACCTGTCACACAGACACATAGACACACACAAAACTGTCACACATGTACATCTGTCACACACACACAGACACACACACAGGTGTCACACACACACCTCTCACATACACACCTTTCACACACACACACACAAACAGACACACCTCTCACACACACACCCATTACACACACACACAAACACCTATCACACATGTACTCATACACACCTGTCACACACACACACCTGTCACACACACACACATTACTCACACAGCTGTCACACACACAGACACCTGTTTTACACACACACACCTTTCATGCACACGTACAGCTGTCACACAAAAATACCTGTTACACACATACATACACCAGTCACACATACCCACCTGTCACACACACACCTGTCTCACACACACACATTGCCCACACAGCTGTCACACATACACACATCTGTCACACACATACACACACACACCTGTAACAAACACACACACCTGTTACACTCACAAACCTGTTACACACACCTGTCACACACACACCTGTTACATACATACACACATACACCAGTCACACATACCCACCTGTCACACGCACACCTGGCTCACACACACATATTACACACACAGCTGTCATGCACGCACATACCTGTCACACACACACCTTTCATGCACACACACAGCTGTCACACACACACACCTTTCACACAAACCATGTCACACAGACATACAGACAGACACATACATGTCAAACACACACCTGACACACACACACACCTGTCTCACAGATATACAGACACACACACTTACACACACTTTCACACTCACAAATAAACACACAAACCCAACCACACCCATTCACACACTCAGATAAACACATACACACCCTCATACTTACATATACACACTCACATGCACGCACACACACACACTCATATACACACACGCGGACATGCACACACATATGCACCCGCACTCTCACATGCACACTGACACACACTCACAGGCTTATACACTTGTGCTTCTCATGGCCTCACTGAGCTGTGTATTCCCAACAGGCCCCAATATTAAACGTCACCAGTCCTTGTCCTGCCAGTTATGGTGTTCAGTGAAAAGAGAAGCCTCTCTGAGTCTCCCCGGGGCCCTCCCCACATGCTCCTGGGCAGCAGCCCTGCACTGGGGTCCTGGGCGGCCCCTGCCTGGGCGCACAGGGCAGCCCTAGCAGTGTTTCTAGTCTGCTGTCAAGTGGCTGTTTCTACCTTCAGAGTGTTCTTCTAGAGACAGCATGTTCTTTTAACCATCTCCAGAAATAGCCTCAACAAACGCACACACTCTGTAGAGAGACCCCAAGGAAGGAGCCTGTGAGAACACCTGGACGTCGCCTCCCTGGGGCTGCAGGTGCACTGATGCTGTTGACGCTCACAGTGAGCCCAGAGGCTCTCGAGGACATGGGGTGCCTTCACGCCCTGGGCCCCCGTGGGCTCACAGCATGTCACAGGATAGTGGCACGCAGAAGCATGGGGCTCAATGCCCAGCCACCTACCATTCACTCCTGGGCTCACCTGTTCATGCAGCACCTGGACCCTGCAGGGGCCCCACAAGAAGGTCCAGACGAGCCCCCTTGTCGGAAACCAGTGCAGTCGCCCCTGACACCTCACAGCATCAACGCCTGAGGGGCTCCTAGTGCCCACACCTGTGAGAGGAGACACCTGAGATGTCGGGGGAGGATGAGGCAGAGCCCTTGTCAGCTGACTCAGGTGAGGCTGCCCTGAGGGAGTGCTCACCCAGGGAATGGGCGGTGAGCATGCTCAGTCACCTCAGTCGTTTCTGACGCTTTGAGACCCCACGGACTGTAGCCCACCAGACTCCTCTGCCCATGGGATTCTCTAGGCAGGAACACTGGAGTGGGTTGTCCCAACAGCACCCTGCAGAGAAGTTGGGCCAGCCGTGTGCGTGGCCCCTGGCAGGACATCTCTGCAGCAGGACAGCCTTGGGGTGCATCCATCCTCAGACTCCATTCTGCTCCTCACCGTCCCTCCTGACCACCTGCCCGACCTGGCATCAGTGGGGAGACAGACCCACTGCTGAGTCAGCCACGACTCCTGCAGCAGGACCCTGTGACAAACCTGCATACCCGTGTTCTGAGTCTCTGATGGAACCTTCGTAAACATTCCTGAGCACGTCAGATACCCAAGAGCAGGACAGGGATTCTGGCCATGTCGATCAGGTAAGAGAGAGAGCAGGTTTGAGCCAGCAGAGAGGGGCTCTGAGCCTGGTCTCCAGCCTTGGGTACCAGAGCCACAGGGCCTTGCCTCCTGGTAGTTGTCTGGCTGTGGTCTCTGCACACTAGCTCCCCTCCTCAAGGCTGCACACTGAAGCTCTGCCAGGTCCCTGGGGGTCACGTGTGGGTAGGGGCTTCCTGCATTGTTGAGGCTGAACACCCCCGACTCAGGGGAGCTGGGTCTGGGCTGTGAGTGTCGCCAGGGTCTCCCTCATTGGCACACCCTCCTTCTACTCCCTCCGGGGCTGCAGTGTGCTGGTCCAGTCCCCTCTCTTAGCCGTGAGGTCTGCCCCCTCCGTAGGTCGGCAGTAGACAAGAGTTTCTGTTCACCTCCCAGGAGGAGCTCTTCCATGGAGGATCTGCCTGATGAACCTTCTGGGTAGGTGGTAACAGCCTTCCCCTTGTCCGTCAGGTGTCCTGAAGGGATAAATATGAATACTCACCTTGAAGACCTGGATGTTTCTGGAGTTATATCCCACCTGCTGTGGAGTGTGGCCCCCAGGATCTCTCATCCTCACACTGGTAATTGCTGGTCCTGCAGGAATTGGTAGTAATTACCATGAAGGTGCTTCTCCTGAAGCTTCGAATCCATGGGCAGGTCTCACCTGGACTGTGGATTGCCCATCTCTCTGGTTTTGTGCTGGGGATTGCCCTGCACTGTTAGGACTCTGTTAGGTCCAGGGAACCTTTTGGTGTTTAGAATTTCCTTGCTTTAATGATGGAAATGACAGTTCCCACACACACTACCTCTTGATGCAAAGCCAGCAGGTACCAGCTGAGGTTGTCCTTGACCTGTGAGTCGAAGGAGGAATCGAATGTCACTAAGAGTCAGAGGAGCCTGGCAGACTCGACTAACATAGAGAGACAGGGATGAAGGGCACAGCAGGCACTATTTTCGGCTCAGATTCCAAAGCTCTTCTAAGAGGCTGGAATTCAGAAAGCACCGTGGTGAGGAGATTGTTACGTCCCTCATGACCCAGTTCTAGTCAGAAGGCAAAGTGCCTCACGGGGATTCCTGGTTCCTGAGGTAATTTCAGAGGAGCCATGCCCCTTCTCCCATCCCCTTTCCATGTCCCCATGTGACCAGGGAATGCAGTCATCACGTCCATACGTGAGGTGGGTCACCTGGGGGAGGGGCTGGCATGTGGGTGTGCCATGTGGAAGGTTGTTCATTCTCACCAGGACATGAACCGCTGACTTCACCAAATCTGGGACCACCCACCTCTGGGCTCCTTGTTTCATTAGCTTGTGGTTTTCCTCATTGTTTGGGCTTCCCCAATGGATCAGTTCAGGCTTTCCTGATAGCATGCTTCTTGGAAGAAAAACTATGACCATCCTAGACAGCACATTAAAATGCAGAGACTTTACTTTGCTGGCCAAATTCCATCTAGTAAAGCTATGGTTTTTCCAGTAGTTTTGTATAGATGTGAGAGTTGGCCCATACAGAGCGCTGAGTGGTGAAGTATTGATGCTTTTGAACTCTGGTGTTGGAGAAGACTGTTGAGAGTCCCTAGGACTGCAAGGAGATTCAACCAGTCCATCCTAAAGGAAATCAGTCCTGAATATTCATTGGAAGGACTGATGTTGAAGCTGAAGCTCCAATACTTTGGCCACCTGATTTGAAGAACTGACTTATTGGAAAAGCCCCTGATGCTGCGAAAGATTGAAGACAGGAGGAAAAGGGGATGACAGAGGATGAGATGGTTGGATGGCAACACCGACTGATGGTCATAAGCTTGAGCAAGTTCTGGGAAGTTGGAGGTGGACAGGGAAGTCTGGCATGCTGCAGTCCATGGGATTCTGGAGAGTCAGCCACTACTGAGTGACTGAACTCATAGCTCAGTGGTAAAGAATCATCCTGCAATATAGGATTCGATTCCTGGGACTGGAAGATCTTCTGGGGAAGGGATAGGCTACCCACTCCAGTATACTTGGGCTTCCGTTGTGGCTCAGCTGGTGAAGAATCTGCCTGCAGTTTGGGAGACCTGGGTTTGATCCCTGGGTTGGGAAGATCCCCCGGAGAAGGGAAATGCTACTCACTCCGGTATTGTTCCTTGGAGAATCCCATGGACTGTATCGTCCACGGGGCCACAGAGAGTTGGATACAACTGAGCAGCTTTCACTTTCTCATTGTTTCCTCTGTTCACTTTGTGTGATTTCTGCTGAACGAGACTGGAGACTCACATAATTATCGAAAGATGGCGCTAGTGATAAAGAACCCGCCTTCCAATACAGTAGACGTAAGAGACACAGGATCCATCCCTGGGTCAGGAAGATGCCCTGGGGGCGGGCATGGCAACCACTCCGGTACTCTTGCCTGGAAAACTTCATGGACAGAGGAGCCTAATGGGCTACAGTCCATGGGTGGTAAAGATCTGACGTGAGTGAAGTGACTGGCATGCATGCCGTAGGACAAACGTGACTAAAATCACTAAGTTCCATGAGCTAAAGGTAGTGTTTGTTCCCTGAGACAGTCAGGAGGCATGGCTGAACACCAAGACGGTGCTCACAATGGCTTCCTTATTCGTCAGGAATATTCTGCATATTCCGTAGATGTATTGTGCTCTCTCGTTGAAAAGCTTGTCCTTGTATAAACTGCTGGTGGCTTATACCTTGACAAGAGAGCTGAGGATGTCAAGTAGGGATTGCTTTTAGAGGAGAAGCCTTCCTTTAGTATGTGTCCTCTATCTGACGCAAAACCACCCAAATGACAGAAGCTACTGCACCTACGAGAGCCTGTGAGTTAGCGAGGGGAGGAATGCCCCTCGTGGTGCTCAGAGCGCTGACTCCACACTCGGCGTTATTCATAGTTTTCTCCATGGAAATTCAGTGGGACCCCCGCCCCAGGTTGACGTCGAAGCTGAGTCTGAGGACACCACAGACATCGATGCAGGAGCACAGACGACACAAACTTTCCATCTTCCTGCGTCTCTGCGTGGTGTCAGCAGACTCAGCTTCTATCTCAGGCTGGCGTGGAGGTCCCGCTGAGTCTGCATGGAGAGGACTATGGCTGATGCTGTGAGACAGGTGTCAGTTCAGTTATCACCACCGAGGGGGCTTCTTCCCTGGCTCTGGGTTTATACACCTCTGTGGTCTGAGTCCAGCATGCACTTATACTGCTGACAGCTGGCTAGCTCGTTCACTGGCCCTGCTGTGCTGAGCCGCACAGCTGAGTCACACAGAGCCTCTCCCATGGACTTAGTGAGCTTACACCAAATGTCCCGAGAACGGGCCTAAGTGACACGAGGAAGCAACCCTAAGAGACTCTGCCCCTCGTGCAGTGAGGATAAGGTCCCCTATCCCAGCACACCAGTCTGCCTCAGGGACTGAGGGGGTACTCCAGAGTCAGGAATGCAGAGAAGTTCCCAGATAACCTGCTACAAGGAGAGGAAGCCTCCTGACAGGAGACCAGCTGTCAATCACCATCTGCACCTGCTCCCGCAACGCACAACTGTGTGTCCGCAGCACCAGCCGGTGGTCATGGAGCCCCCAGAGGGTGGCTGGTGTCTGGGCTCACACTGCCTTCCCCTCACTGTGTCTCTTGCCCAGCAACACACGGCAGTGTCCTCAGTGGTCACAGAGCTCAGCTGCAGGGAGAACTGGTTACGTGTAACCACTGGTGATGGAGTAACCAGAGATGGCACAGGTGAGAGAGAGGGTCAGTGAGAGCTTCAGCAGTTCTGGGCCCGACTCCTGCAGCTGCACTGGGACAGGCCCCCTGGGGACAAGGAGAATCAGCCCCTGCCAGTCACCTGCAGCCACAGTCATCCCGACAGACCCGTGTCTGCACCTGAGACCCTCATCTTGGGGAGCTGCCACCAGGCAGAGGAGAAGACCCCAAAGCCTCACCTTCTACACAGCAGCTCTGCCTTCACTGAGGCCTCCATCCTGTGTGAGCAGAGAGGGCTGAGCTCCCACAGCCCAGGGGTGGGTTTTACCCTGGAGCTTGAAGAGGCATGTGCACTGAGGAGCTCTTTCCCTGTGAGTCCAGAGAGGCTGTGGTCACACTCACCCTGGTCACCCCGGGATCCCCATGGGCGCCTTCTGAATTTTCATGGTTGGCGAGCAAGGGTGGGAAAGCAGTGTGTCTACCAGAGGCTTGGAACCAGATCCCAGGGCAGGTCCACCTTTCAGAACCCAGGATCCCTGTCCTGAATGCCCCCACCTCCTGCCCCCACCTCCTTCCCCTTGCTGATCTCAGCTCAGCCCCTCGCCCTCTCAGTCCTTGGGTCTTCCCTCAGGGCTGAGCCCAGCACAGCTCCTGCTTCCTGTCCCTGTGCCAGTGACGGTCACTGTGATGGGAGAGAGGACACATGGTGGTGGGCTCCACGTTGACCCCACGGACAAAACCACCTGAGGACCTCTGTATCTCCCCTTATGAATGATCCAGACATAAGCTCAGAATATGTGTGGATTTAGGGATGTTGAGGTGAGATGGCATCACGCTGATTGCCCTCACCTGGAATGTGTGTGTGTTGAGTGACTCAGTGAACTGGCCATACTGTCAATGTCTATATAAGGACACAAGGTAACAGTGGTAATGTTAAGACCCTAATGAAAGCGAGCGTGTAGGTGACTTGCGGTACAGAATCTGTGATGACGAGAATCATCGCATGTGCAGCACTGGGGACCTCTGACGCCAGAGCCTTTCACACTGCTCGCTCCAGATTCTAAGTGTGCAGTTTCACAGGAAGAAGGAGGTTGGGTATCTGCCTTCCTCATGTACAAAAACAAAACAAAGATTAAAATGTTTAAGTATCTCATGTTTCCTTCAGGATAATTAACCGTTTTGAAATTAATGAGAGTTAAGTGTTTTACTGAGTTGCCTTGAAAGAAGAAAATAAAGGAGAAAGAAATTTAGCTGTTGAGTAGCGTGTGTGTGTGTGCGTGTGCGTGTGTGTGCGTGTGTGTGTGCATAAAGCTATCCTTGCTTCAAGGAAAAATTAAAATATATACACACCCGGTTCTCTGAGAGTGACTTAAACCATAACAATGAAATACCAGGACGCAGGAGAAGGTCTATGGTGCAGCTCCTGGGCAGGAGGAGGAAAGAGAATCTCTAGGAGAATCCCGCCCGCCCCTCCAGGCCTCCCACCGCCCAACGCTTCTTCTGCACCTGCTCCAGGGCGCTGCTCTGTACTGAGTCCTGGGCGCCCCCTGGTGCGCACGGGCCCCTATGCAGGGAGGTTTTCGTCTGGGCTCACACTGACTTCCCCTCACTGTGTCTCTTGCACAGTAATACAGGGCCGTGTCCTCAGTTGTCACGCTGCTCCGTGACAGAGAGACTTGGCTCTTGGAGGTGTCCCTGGTGATGCTGAGCCGGGATTTCAAGTCTGGTGGAAGCCTGTGTTTCCACCACTATATATGATACCAAGCCACTCCAGCGCCTTTCCTGGAGCCTGGCGGACCCAGCCTGCACCACAGCTGGTTAATGAGAATCCAGAGTCCGTGCAGGGGAGGGAGAGGGTCTGTGAGGGCTTCACCAGGCTGGGTCCCGACTCCTGCAGCTGCACCTGCGACAGGACCCCTGTGGACAGAGAGAAGCACGGTGACCCATGGGCTCAGAGGCAGCTTCCCCACGTGCCCATGTCTGATCCAGAGACACTCAGCTCTGGGGGCTGACAGCACAAAGAGGAGGGTTCATCTTGGAGCAGATGAGAGTCACCACTCCTGGAGATCTCTTGAAGCCTGAGGAGGAACCTGAATTTAAGTGAGCTGGTGCTCTGTTTCTACCCTGTGACCTGAGTGGATATTTGCATACGGGAGGGACCTCTGTATAAAAAGCAGAAAGCAGTGAATAGCGGTCTTGTCTATGGGGCTCCCCCTGTGAGGGGGGTGCTGACTGTGCCCTCAGAGAACTCAGGCCCCTCCTGGGGTCCCCCTCCCCAAACCAGGCAGACTGTTTTTTGAGGAATGAAATGATGATGGAGGCTGGTCAGGGAAAAAGATGCTGTCAGGGAACAATGCCAGATTTGGGGAAGAGAGTTTAATCCCATGGAGCTGCTTACCTTTACTCTTCAAATGCCCGCCACCCATTCAGGGACCACATAGATGTCAGACCCAAACTCTTATTTGTTTTCTTTTCTTATTAGCTTATGTTTATTTACTCCATATTCTAAAATTTGAAGAAAATATACATGTAAAAATCACTGAATTCTTTTTTTATCTTTTTTTAGTGTGTTATTTATTTTTACTCTTTTTTACTTTACAATATTGTGTTGGTTTTGCCATCCATCAACGTGAGTCTGCCACGGGTGTACACGTGTTCCCAATCTGAACCCCCCTCCCTCCTCCCTCCCTTACCGTCCCTCTGGGTCATCCCAGTGCCCCAGCCCCGAGCACCCTGTATCCTGCATCGAACCTGGACTGGGGATCCATTTCTTCCATGGTATTATACACGTTTCAATGCCATTCTCCCAAATATCCCACCCTCTCCCTCTCCCACAGAGTCCAAAAGACTGCTCTATACATCTGTGTCTCTTTTGCTGTCTCGCATACAGTGTTATCATTACCATCTTCCTAAATTCCATATATATGTGTTAGTATACTGCATTGGTGTTTTTCTTTCTGGCTTACTTCACTCTGTAGAATCGGCTCCAGTTTCATCCACCTCATTAGAACTGGCAAATGTATTCTTGTTAATGGCTGAGTAATACTCCATTGTGTATATGTACCACAGCTTTCTTATCCATTCATGTGCTGATGGACATCTAGGTTGCTTCCATGTCCTGGCTGTCATAAACAGTGCTGCGATGAACATTGGGGTACATGTGTTTCTTTCAGTTCTGGTTTCCTCGGTGTGTATGCCCAGCAGTGAATCACTGAAATCAAATGGAGTTGGGTACAATTGAATGCTCATCAGAATTTCCAAAGCATTTGTATTTCCTTTAGCTTGTGTGACTATTTATTCACCTGAAACAGCTTAAATATCCTCAATCACTCTAGAGATGGTTTGTTCTAATTAAACACAGCATTATAATTTACACAGCATTAATAGTGCTTATTATTTAAGTATCCATAATAATAATAATAAAACACATCATTGCTTTTGTGGACAAAGTAGACACTTCTGCTGAGATGTCTTCCCAGCATGGTGACTTTCCCAGTGGCCTGTCCTGCATTGCCCTGTGCACGGCTAAGTGTCTGCAGGAACTCGTGAAGCTCAGCATCCCCTCCCTGAGGGTGGACACTGCGGGCCCAAGGCTGCTGAGGACTGAGGACAGGCAGCTCCTGGGAGCTCCTCGGTGCTCCGACATGCTGCAGCTGTCCTGGCACTGGGCGCAGGCTCCCTCGTCCTCCAGGGGCTTATTTCTTCCTCTCTGCTTCCCTGCCAGTGAGATGGGAGCTCAGGGAGCACAGTCCCCAGCACAGTGGTGAGAGGACACGCATGGTTCTTGGGGGTAAATGTTCACAGTGAACAGCATGCAGAGTGTGAGGGCGGCACGGTCAGAGGAAAGGCCCTCCTCAGGAAACAGAAAGTGAAAGAGTCGTCTCCGACTCTTTGCGACCCCATGGACTGTAGCCCACCAAGCTCCTCTGTCCATGGGATTCTCCAGGCGAGAGTACTGGAGTGGGTTGCCATTTCCTTATCAGCAAGCAGGTTCCCCTGAAGACCCCACTGAGAGCAGCCTTCCCGAGTCCTGGGTCTCCGTGCCCTGGACTGAGCCTGAGGTCCTCTGAGTGAGCAGAGCGGAGGAGCAGAGCACAGCTCCCCCCTCTCCCTGTGGCCCTGAGGCTGTGGCCTCACACCTGCATTTCCGTCTGTGAGGATGTACATTGGAGATGACGACCATCACAGCGTGTGTGCACTTTACAGCGGGTTTCCCAGCGGAGGTGAGTGCTGTCATCAGTGGTGTTATCTCTCCTGGAGCCTGAAAAGACCAGTGTGTGTCCCCATCGCTGACTGACATCCTGTCCATGTGACCCTGGTCCCCTCCTTCCTGAGATATCAACACAGCAGCTTCAGGAAGGGCCAGCTCTCCCTCAGCCCAGGGATCTCACCTGTGGATCAACTGCTGTGGAACGTGCTGTCTATGAAAAGCCCTTTCCTCCATTCTGGTTCATGGAAAGAGTCCTCTTATAGATGGAGATGTAATCACAGAATTATGGAACAATATATATGGAAGGAAAATTATAGGAGGAAATAGAATTTATCACATTACCTCTAGATTTTGAATAATAGTAGTAGAGTAAATTAAATAAGGAAGGACCTCCCTGTGTGTGGATAATAAGACACTCGGCTAAAGCGGGATGAGTTAGAATCAGAGCACGCATCTGCACCCTCTGGT
Source organism: Capra hircus (assembly GCF_001704415.2). Classification (NCBI taxonomy): domain Eukaryota; kingdom Metazoa; phylum Chordata; class Mammalia; order Artiodactyla; family Bovidae; genus Capra; species Capra hircus. The sequence continues at coordinate 9,669 of NW_017199032.1, read as the reverse complement.
CTGGACCTGAAAAGTGAGCAGGCGCTGTGGGGCCGGGGAGGGGAGGAGTGCCATCCAACGCCTGGAACCAGGTGAGCCTGATATTTACCAGGTGCAATCAGTGACAGCCTTCAAGCACATGCCCAGCATCTGGCCTGGGTTTGCCTTGATGAGCTGGAGGTCTGGAGGAGACCATACCAATTCCTGTTCGTGTGGAAGGAAATGTAACCGGTCTTCAGGTTTCAGGACCGCACAGGGCTGGGGAAGGCCCCTCTGCGCACAGGCGTGCTGTGTCAGAACAAGCGTCTGTGGGCTCAGTGAGTCACAGGAAGACGGGACCTCACTCCTCAGTTATTTAAATGTGAGACATTTTAAAATGATCTTATTTCATTGAATAGTTCAGTTGGGGAAGTTGTTTGCAATTAAAATTAAATATGTCAAAATACTCTTACACATTTTTGCACAAGAGCTCAGACAAAGAATCAATACGAAATGGATAAAGGTGCTCAGACATGTCTGCCTCGCTCAGGCCCCATGGACTGCAACACGCCAAGCTCCTCTGTCCTCCAGGATCTCTGGAGTTTGCTCAAATTCCTGTCCTTTGAGTCAGTGGTGCCATCCAGCCACCTCATCGTCTGTCACCCCCTTCGCCTCCAATCTTTCCCAGCATCAGGGTCATTTCCAATGAATCAGCTCTTCGTATCAGGCGGCCAAAGTATTGGAGCTTCAGTAGATGGAGGGCCCTATTTGCATGACCTGCTAGTATATAAGAAGTTATGTCACTGAAAGTCAGCAGAAAGGACAGAGTTCAGGAGAACAAGCCAGTGTCTTGGATTTTGTGGTGTTGAAGGTATTTACAAAATGCAATTTTTTTCCAGAGCAATAACACTCACAGGTCATTTTTCTCATGCACACAGCCCTGTGAGGCAGGTGGCCTTGTAACTCTCGTATTGGAGAGATAAACTACACCAGGACTGCAGAGGGCTTTTGGAGAATCCAAGGATAAACACTGGGTGACCGTTAGACCCAGTGTCCACATCAGTGCCCTGGGCCTGGCTGCCCCTGAACTTCTTCAGGCCAGAGATGCCAGGGGAGGCTGCAGAGCCTTGTTGGCAAAGTGATGTCTCTGCTTTTTAATATGCTATCTAGGTTGGTCATAGGTCTTCTTCCAAGGAGCAAGCATCTTTTCATTTCATGGCTGCAGTCACCATTTGCAGTGATTTTGGAGCCTGAGAGGCGGTTGCTGGGGGTGCGTTAGATGTGCTGTGAGACTGCCAGGGACCTGGGGCCTCATGTCTGGGTGAGAGGGCGGTGGGGGAGCCAGGTGATATAGAAGTTTTGCAACAAAGGGAAGGTAGTTTGAATGTACAAAGGGTATTGCTAATTAAAGAAAGCCAGATAACCCAAGCTCAGGAGCTAGTGCTTTTCTGTGAGTGGGAAGGTGCAAGAGTCTGGTTCCCTGAAAGAATTCATTTCACAAGCACCTCCGCTGTCTGGGCCAGTGTCCGGCGTTTTCACATCCTGAGTTTCCTCAGGGCAGACTGAGGGGAGTGGCTGCAGCCCCGGGGCTGCTGGACGGCAGGTATTGTTCAAGTTCCTGGGCGCCCTCAGGGCTCAGAAACTCACCTTTGGAGGCCTGGCATCTCAGATGACTGTGCCATCCTTGTTTGCTGATATGGCAGGAAGTACTCGATTTCTCAAAGGAAAGAAGAAAAAGGGAGATTTCATTCAAGCCAAACAGGATTCTAGCCCCAGAAGGGCAGCAGATTCTCAGAAGTCACTCTGCCTACCGGGAGTCAAAGGCACAGTCATGAATGTTTTTCAGACAGAAACATGAACAGATCTATCAGAAAGACGTGAGGGTATTTCACAGAAAGGTCACCAAGGGTGCCCAGCCAGGTAAGTCATATAAAGTGGGCAGAGGTTTGCTAAGACCTCCTCCAGAGCTGGGAAAGAGTGCTGATCTTTAGGAAGTTGCACGGCCAGTGTCGGAAGAGAGGAAAACGTGCCTTTCCCTTGGGGCAGGCCCTCCGACGTCTGAGGAGCACCAGCTGAGCTGTGCCACAGAAGCACAGGCGCCAGGAAGGCCCAGCACGGGGCGGGGGCACCCTACAGGGAGGGCCTGTCCTGCCTGAAATAGAAAAGCCGTCTCACCACCTTTCAGGGTGACTGCAGGTGTGGAGGGGGCAGGGGCGCCCCCTTGGCGTCCACCTGGGCTTGCAGTGCCTTAGTAGAGTGAGTCTTTGCTTCCCATGGGGGAGATCCCTGGGTGAGCTGTACAGAGTTCTGAGTGTCTGGTTTGAGTCTGTGCAGTGAACTGGACAGAGTTTGGCTCCCTAGCATTTCATCTGGACTTCCCTGGTGGCTCACTGGTAAAGAAGTCTCCTGCCCGTGCAGGGGATGCTGGTTCGATCCTGGGTCAGGAAGCTCCCCTGGAGAAGGAAATGGCAACAGACGCCATTATTCTTGCCTGGGAAATCCCATGGCCAGAGGAACCTGGCGGGCTATACAGTCATGGGGTTGTGAAGAGTTGGACACAACTTAGCGTCTAAACCACAACAAGCAAGAACAAGAGTTTCATTGATGACGTCTGGCTGTTTGCTGCCACGTCATCCAGCCTGAGCTTCTCCTTTTGGCTGAATGACGGCCACGGGCGTCAGGGCAGGATCCCTACACACGGGCATGACCAGTTTTGCAGATGTCTGAAAGCTTGCCCAGATCCACCAGGCCCCGGACTCGCCTGTGCAGACTGTTACAGACTCGGTAACCTCAGCACTTTCTTGAGGATTAGCCTTCTAATTCGATTCCTACTTCTTCCTCAGTCAGTTCTGTGGCTGGAAAAGGAGCGTCCTGGGTGATGGCATGGACTTTGTTGCCATGCTGTGCTAACCCTTGTGCTCTGGACCTGCTCGACCTCCCAGCCTGCACTGTGTCCAGGGCAGAGGAGCAGAGCCTTTAGGGGGAGCGGGTGGTGCGGGGCAGGGAGAGCCCCTGGACTGAGGCAGGGACAGAGAGCACTGCTGCAGACATGGCTGGACGGCCGGGCTGCCTGCGAGCACTGCCCACCTGGACGGTGGCCTCCAGGTTGTGGGTGTGTCGCGCTCTGCCCGAGGGCCAGGGCCACTGGAGTGAATCCCACAGCTAGGCTTTGGCTCCACAGACACGGCCATGCTGGGGGTGGGCGCACACTTTCTGGAGCTGTGGGTGGGGCAGGTGTGTCAGCTGCCACAGGTTCGTGGTTGGGGGGGGGCGGTGCTCAGGCTGCAGGAACAGAGTGGCAGAAGCTGGTGAAGATCCTGGAGGACTGAGTGCTTGGTGTGGCCTGGGCAGCCCGCCCGGTGCCCACACGTCACTCGCTGGGTCCTCACCATGAAGCCCAGGGAACCCGTGGCGACTGTGATGATTAGTTACTCCACAGGCTGCACTCGGGCCTCAAGGGGCTCAGGCACCGTTGCCTGCCAGCTGCTGGTGGAGCCAGATCTCCACACAAGAACAGAGGCTCTGATGAGAAGACGGCGCTGGGGTGGGTGGGTAGGGTTGGTTCTGGGGTGGGTGCTGGGAGCCAGCGTGAGGAATTCCTCCCGTGACAAGGTCATGCGGCAGAGCTCTGATGGCAAGGCTAATCAGACCTCAGGTTTTCCCCCTGGAATTTCCTGAGCATCCACCCTCCAAAAATAAGAATCGGCCTGCTTTTCCACTCTTCTGACATTCTCTGGAAAAAGTCAATTCAGGGCTTTAGTCTTCTGCATTTGAAAGAGTGTTTCAATCCAAAAACCCCTCTGATGGCTTTCTAGCCTGCCTGCAGGACTCGTACAGCTGCGCGTTGTGATTGTTTGAGGCCTCCTGACCACAGGAGGCACAGGAAGCTTAAAACATCCTAGGAATGTGGGGGCTTCCGAGGAGTCAAAATCACTAGAATAGGACTGATTAAAGGTTTCATTTGTTGAGCCAATACTTGCTGCCAAATTTTCATGTCCTTTATTTTTAGATATAGTTGGTATATAGAAAAACAAGTAGTAGACCTGGTATTAGCAACATTAGATCTTTGAGTTAAGTACCTTCTTTGTTATAACCCTCTGCGCCTTTGTTCTATAGAGATGTAACTTTAGCCCCTTAAGGAGATGCAGATTAAAGAAAAACACTTCAGGGGAAACGAGATTAACATTCATTAAGGAGGAGAGCCAAAAAGTGTTAACAAGCCTCTTGGCCAGAGGATAATGTAAGTCACCTGAGACCTTTTGTATACAAAAAGATATACAGAAAGAGTCTGGGCTGCGAACGCTACATCATTTTGTTTTACCCATTGATCTCTATGTATAATGAAAAGTATAAAAGGCCTTGAAGGACAATAGAAGGAGAGCCAGTCGCTGGACTGGTTTCCCCCGTGTCTCCTCTTTACTCTAATTTCAGGCTGAATGCCCATCTGGGACGTGGAGGCTCACTATGTCTACTTACTTGTCCCGGCCTTTAAGATCCATAAGAGAGAGAGCCCAAGGCGGGGCACTCTCCGATATTCAAACGGGCACCGGCGGCCTAACGTAGACGGTGCAAGCTCCTTGTCTGGAGCTTGATTGGTTTCTACGTAACCCAAGTTAATCAGCCTCTTCTCTCCACTTAATCTTCCTACTACACTATTGTTTCTTAATCTAATCTTATATCAATAAACAAATAAGTTTTTTCACGCCAGTGCCGTCCCGATTGAAATTCCCTGGATCCACCGGGGCTGGACCCAAGGTGGGGAAGGGCTCTGGCTTCTGAGGAGGATGGCACAGAGGCACGGAGTCCAGAGCAGGTCGCAGTGAGCTCAGGCTGAGTGGACAACGCGCACTCTGCTGGGTCTGGACAGAGGACTCGCCAAGCCCTGCATTCTGAGGCTGATATCTCGCCTCTGTGGACAACAGGAGCACCTGGCCACTGCCCTAGGCTTCCCGTGGGCACCCGCACACGGCTCCAGGCAGAGGACATGTCTCCCTCGTCCCCTCCAGGTCACCCCTGGAGCCCCAGGTGGCCAGCATGGCCCCTGGAGCCGAGCGCCCCAGCGTGTGCTCTCGTGGGGCTGCAGCTGTGCTGGGCAGCTGTGGCTGCTTGCTGAGGCCCTCACCAGTGTCCACGCCTACCTGCTTAGCCTGGGCTGGTGTTGTGGCCAGTCCTGGGGGCTCCATGCACGGGGGCTTTCCTTCTGAGGCTGCTAGCAACCCCCGGCCCACAGGGACTGCAGTGCTGAGAGCAGGAGGCGGCGCTGAGGTGGGAAGGCGCGGCTCTGGGGTGGTGGGGAGGCCTCAGGTCAGTCAGTTCACTCGCTCAGTCATGTCCGACTCTGCCACCCCACGGACGGCTGCTCACCAGGCCTCCCTGTCCATCACCGTCCCCTGGAGCTTGCTCAAACTCATATCCATAGAGTCGGCGATGCCGTCCAACCATCTCATCCTCTGTCATCCTTGTCTCCTCCCGCCTTCAATCTTTCCCAGCATCAGGGTCTTTTCCAAGGAGTCAGTTCTTCACATCAGGTGGTCAAAGTATTGGAGCTTCGGCTTCAGCATCAGTCCTTCCAGTGAAAATTCGGGAGTGATTTCTTTTAGGATGGACTGGTTGGATATCCTTGCAGTCCAAGACTCTCCAGAGTCTTCTCCACCAGGGAGGCACTGAGGCCGGCTGGTCAGGAAGGCGCGGCTCTGGGGGAGGGGTGGTGGAGGCCTAGGGGGCACCTCCTCCCGGGTGGGCCCAACCTTCAGCCTACGAGCCCCTCCCAGCCGTCCAGGGAGGCCTAGGGGGCACCTCCCGGGTGGGCGCAACCTTCAGCCTACGAGCCCCTCCCACCGGTCCAGGGTTCCAGGGGCTCACTCACCATCACCGTCATCAGTCCCACTCTTTGATACGTGCTGCTTGGTCAGGTTTCTTTGGTTCTTCCCCAGAGACAGGGGAAGGTATCTTCTATTTTAGACTCCATTTCTGCTTTCAGTTTCAGAATCAACTAATAGCAAATACGTGTCTTTCCCCTGGGCTGCTTCAGGTCAGGAAACATGACAAGACTGCCTCTGGGTCCTCTCCCTCCTTCCAAAGCCCTGGGTGGACCCGAAGCTGCTGACTGTGCTCAGTGGGACTTTGCAATGTCTCACCACCGCAGCCCGCCTTCTCCAGCTTCTTCTCCCACATGGGGGAAGAACCACTGGAAGGAGAAGAACCTTGTCTCCCACGGGCTTGGTGGAAGAGTGGCCTTTCACCTTAGGGAGCTGTCTCTGGCCCTCTCGCTTCCTCAGGTATGGGGGGAGCAGGTGGGCCAAAGGAGGCTTTGTCAACGTTCTGAGCAGGTGCCCCAGTGTTGAAAGCACCTAAACCAGGCTCTCTGCCAGCCCTGACCAGGAGAAGGGGGAACAGTCCTGCCCCTGGACAGGGTGGGGGCACCTCTTCCGCCTGCACCAGGAGCTGCAGGCAGGGTCAGTGGGAGCGGGAGGACCCTGGGGGCAGTCGGGAGGGTCTTCACACATGAGTGCTGGCAGTGCGTCTCCCCAGCAGACCCAGTGGCCCCTGGGCTCCCACTTCTGGAGCCATTGTGGGGCCCGGGAGAGGGTTTCCAGAACCTGCCACCTCTGAGTATTAGAACCCAGTTTGAGTTTGAGGAGTTTAAAGCCTTTACCCAAGAATGGTGGGGAAAGAGGAGAGCCCACCTAGGTTCTAGTGCTGAGTCTGCAGAGCCTGGGGGCCATGGGCACCAGGCTGGGCACCTGGGGCACGTCCTCCCAGGGCCAGACACACCCAGCACTTGAGCACACTCACTCTTGCACACACACGCATGACGTTCACCTCAGAAAAAGCCAGAGGTCACCCAAAGGTGAGAAATGACTGTCTGGGTCTCTGCTCTGTCCTGAGGTGGGATGTGGAAGGTACCCACCCTGCCCAGCTGCCAGAGGACAGTGGGGCTGCCACACGTGGCAGACCACCCCATTAACCCCACAGCCCGCGTGAGTAGTCCTCGACTGGGAGTAGTCCTTCAAACGAGAAGGTACCTAGGAGATGAGGAAAACCTCAGTGTTCAAGAGCACTGATTTGGAGAACCCCCCGGTAAAGTTGTCCCTAAAGGGGTTGTTAACACCGGGACCAGCAACTTTGGGTCAAGACCCAGTTGCTGACTCAGGTCTCTCCTGACCAGTCTCAGGCTCAGTTTGGGCTCTTAGGAATACAAAATGCTAGAGGACACCTATGTATGGTTTTCAAGCTTTATTTCAGAGTGCTGGTCAGCGGCCTATCGAAGAGACCCGGTGTGAGAATGCTGACCCTCCTGATACCTGCCCCACCCCTGACTGCCGCAGACTTCAGCTCTGCTGTCTATCACTGATTCCTTCTCAGAGCTTCCTCCTCCCTCCGCCTGCAGTTGTGCAGGTCAGGAGGCTGGTTTACACAGGATTCACTGTCTGTTCCTTAATTTTACTGGTACGGATAGTTTTTACATTTGTGGCCACACCAAATAGGACTGCAGCTATAAGGGCATACAGGCGACGAACACCAGTCTCACATAGACTATAATTGTTTCATCATGCTGTACCGATCGAAATACTTTTGGAGGGGGTCCACTGTTTTCACTCCCCCCGTTACCCGTGGTTTGGCAAAGCGGAGGTGCCCAGCCCAGGTGGCAATGGCACTTGCCTTCACTGTTGCAAACGCCTCTGGAGTTGCATTTCTGAGGGAGACACGTATAGTTTATTTTACTAAGAGAACCGTTGCAGTAGTTGTCAAAACAGTACTTTCCAGGAGCACAGAGGGTACCATCTCTCACGTGGCCATAATCAACTGTTCCTTGCCCACGGTGTAGGTCCAGCCAAAACACAAGCCCAGTACCGTATGTTCTTGATGAAATCCAACGTGTTCCTGCAGCGGAGGGAGAAAACTGACATTGGCGCACTGCAGCCTTCCGCAAAGCATATCCTCCTCTGCACAAGCTATAAAGCGGAAAGACCAAGTTATTCTTTTACAGAATCCATATCGGAAGGCTCTTTTGTTTACATTATAGCAATGATCCGGACCACGCAAAGCCCCTCTCCCAAAGATTTCTTTGCAATGCACAGTGCGGTCTGTGCAACTTCCATTAAAGCAGTACCCCTCTTCACCACAAGGGGTTCCATTTTGCATAAACACATCTTTAGGGCAGGCCTTGCTTATCCCACGGCAGTACTCAGGAAGGTCACACATACTCCGGATGGGTCTGCAGAGCGTCCCGGGCTTGGAGAACGTGCAGTTTGTGCAGCATGTTTCTGTATCACAGACACTCGCAGCAGTGAAAGAACAGAGGTGGTCACAGCACGGGTTGCTATAGCACTCCTTGAAGGAGCCGCAGTCGCATTGCTCCCAGTTTCCACTTCTCTGTTTCCACAACGATCGCGTGTCATCGATCTGTTGTAATATGCCATGTCAGTCTGAAACATACAAGTGTTTAATTCATTCCTAAGGTCATTTGTAAATTCTCGTAAGAGCAGTTGCTGAAAGCGTCTGTCAGTGACTGGTAGCCATTCATAATGCAGGTGGTCCTTCTCTGGCAAACACAGCTTTCACTGTCGTAATACAGTCCAATGCTTCTGCCAGTAGAAAGCACAGATAGAGAGCCACTGTTAGGGCATTTTTCCCGATACAGCAATTGGTAACAAATTACCTTCATGGCAGAAAGTATGTAAGCCTGGAACATAGACACCATCAGGTGGTTCACCTGTACTAAAGATTACGGCTGTATGTGGTCTAAAAGCAGGAAATATGACTGTTGAATAGAACTGGAAATATGCACTCTGTGGTCTGAGAGACGCAGTGCTGACTGGGTCACTAACATCATAAACGTGTATGACGCTAACATAAAACCTTGTCTCAAGACCCACGATAAACAGCATCAATGATATTGCCCACATCCACCATGGACTGAACAGTTCTTGACACATTGTTTATACTTCGGTAAAATGCATTAGTACACTGCAATGCTCCTTTGATATGTGCTTCATGGAATGTATACAGCTTACTAGACAATCTGGGGGCTTCAGTGATGTTTGCTGGAGAGAGCAGAGGGTCCCTTTCCTCCTCATAGCCCGGTCTGTGCATCAGTCCCATTGCGCTGGCGTCTGCCACCATCTGAGAAACAGTGTGCTCAAACTTTGGAGAATGCTTGAGGGGGCTGACTTCGTAGGTAAGGTCATCCAACTTCATATAGCCCTGGAGACCCCCATAGCACGTGTTTATGGTGACCGTGGAGAAAGGGATGTCCTCCAGGTAGCCAAAGTAGTAACAGTCTTCAGGGACGAAGGGGTGGTCGGCCCGCAGGGCTCCTTGGTCATCCTGAGTCACCATCAGGTGTCCGGGCCAAAGAGCCTCTTGCGGCGCATGTGGATGACGCGCCTCTGCCCCCGAAGCGCAGGCTGTAGGAGAGCCAGCCCAGCCCTGGGCGCCCTTGCCTTGGTGCAGCTCCTTCCTGGGAATCACCACCTCCGTGGAGATGTAGCGCCATGAGGACGGTCCCGGGAGCACTGGGCAGGGGCCAGCACTGCCAGAGCCCGAGCAGCCAGAGGGCTGCCCTCAGGGTGACCCGGCCCTCTGCCAGCATGGGGCGCTGCTCAGGGATGTCTGCCAGTGAGGACAGAGAAGGCGAGGCCCCGCAGGGAAGCCAGGTCTGAGCCGCGTGCTGAGGCCACTGCACCGAGGAGACACTGACAGAGACAG